>NC_035441.2:60969892-61269892 GCF_002127325.2 Helianthus annuus | reverse complement strand
AGGTTAGCCTGAATAGTTCGATAACATAACGATGAGTAACGCGGAAAAGTAAACAATGGATATTGGATCGAGTAGGCCATTCGATCGGACGGCTGGTTCGATCGGATGGGCTGTTCGACTGGTTTGAAAGTCCGTTTGAACATTCCCATTCGATCGGCCGGCTGGCTCGATCGACTGGTTCTTTCAAGTGGATTGTTTCTTCCTTTGATGAGAAGGATGTGTTTGTGTATGATGGCTTGAACTTTTGAAGTTGTTGCAGCATTACCTTTCAAGTTGGCCGATCGAACGGTCTGTTCGATCGGTTGGCCCAACCGATCGGTTAGCAACTTCAGTGGATTAAATTTGTAATGTGTCACTCGATCGGGTGGCATGCTCGATCGGGTGACATTCCAATGTTTCGAAAAGGTTAAGTGTTGAAGTGTAATATCTCATGATTCGATGAGTAATGTTTACAATCGAGTGGATCGATCGATCGAACATCACTTCGTCAATAATACACTTGTGAGTTTGTAGGCCTAAGTGCTAATCGATCGGTTAGCCCGGTCGATCGGCTGGTGTTGTTCGTTCGGTTGGGTTGTCCGATCGGGCAGCCTAACCGTTCGGCCAGCATCCTGACCTGGTTAGCCTATCACTTAACATTTGGTTGTTCCCGTTACTTGGTGTGATTTGGAGATAATTTGATTACGAGTTGAACCATAAAACCTCAGTCTTTACTTGACTCACTGACTCGGGCAGGAATCACCCAAGTCCGGTCAGTGGGTGTTTCAGAACCTAAGTCTAAGGTTTAACCCGAAATCGGTAAATCTCGAGGTAGAACCCAAATCTTGAACCATGTGTTTGTTTAGAATGATTTATAAGTCGGTTCAAGCTTTGTTTTCACCGGTTTGAGTGTAAAAGAGTTGAAAGATAGATGAAAACCCATCTTCCAATCCTTTTCCACCGTGAAATGTTAAGATCTTTGGTAGATTTTAGGTTATTTATGTGGAAATCGGTTAGATCTAAGATATTCATGATGGAATGATGCCAAAACTTAGTGTTCTTGAAGAACACCATGATGACATCACCCAAGAACACCTAGATCTTGGTGATTTCTCGGTTGGAATCCAAGTTTTGAAAGATAGAAATGTGGAGAATCGATAGTTGAACAAAAACGTACAAAGATTTGAGTGAAATACTTACCGGATTGAGAGAAATCTAAGATTTAGCGAGAAGAAGAGGCTGGTCGGTCAGAGCTTTTCCAAAAGTGGAAAGTTTGACAAAGACAGCCCTATTTATAGGCTTCCAAAAGAGGAAAGGGTCTCCTGATCGAGCAGCATTCCTGACCGAGTGGGCTGCTCGATCGAACAGCCTGTTCGATCGGCTAGCCTGCTCGATCAGGTTGCCCTGTTCGATCAGAGTCTCCTGTTTTGAGCGTTTCGCGACGATTTTTCGATATTTCGATTTCGATGGATGAGGAGTAGAGTAGGATAGAGTTTCTATTCAAATTACTTTTAGTCCCAACTACTATATCTAACATACAAGCATCCTTACAACCTATTTTCAAGTCGGTTTCGATTGAGTTTGATTATCCTTCGAGTTTTGATTGATTTGATTGATTCACCACGCCAGATACATAAAAGTAAACATGCACAAGTAACACGTAAGGCACACACACACGTATAAAAGTACTAAAATCCCCACACTTGAGTTTGATGATTGATTTGATTAGCCTCGATTATCGATTGATTAGCTTTATTGCATTGTTACTTCCTACTGTTCACAGTCGGTCGTCGATTCGCGGTCAAATGATCGATCGATTAGTTTGATTATACAATACTTACTCAACATAATATGAAAATCAAAATGAAACTAAAATAAAATAATCTTCATTTATCTTTAATTCCAATCACAGTCAACACTTGACTTTGACTTTGACTTTTGGAAAACACGGGGTGTTACAGTCTCCCCTCCTTTAGGGAATTTCGTCCCGAAATTAGGCTGAGAGTCGTACATCGCCGTGTGATTTTACCAATTTGATGCTTCAGATCTATCTAAACAATTGCGGGTACTTGGTCTTCATGTCACTTTCGAGTTCCCAAGTGAACTTCGCGCCTCGCTTGCCTTCCCATCGGACTTTCACAATAGGAATGCGGGAGCGTCTGAGTTGCTTGGTCTGTCGGTCCATGATTTCGACAGGCTTTTCCACGAAGTGTAGTGTCTCGTTGACCTGAGGATCGTCAAGTGGTATTATTGCGTCGAGGTCAGCTACACACTTCCGAAGGTTCGATATGTGGAAAGTCGGGTGGACATTGCTGAGTTCCTCCAGTAATTCGAGCTTGTAGGCGACTTTTCCGATTCTTTCCAGAATCTTAAAAGGTCCAACAAATCGAGGCGCAAGTTTCCCTCTTTTGCCGAATCGGACTACACCTTTCCAAGGGGATACCTTTAGAAGTACATAGTCACCAACTGCAAATTCGCGGGGCTTGCGTCGTTTATCGGCGTACATCTTTTGTCTATCCCGGGCCTTTACCAAGTTTTCCCTGATCTGGTGGATTTTGTCGGTCGTTTCTTGCAAGATCTCGGGACCGGTTAATTGGGAATGACCGACCTCGTGCCATACAATAGGCGAGCGACATCTCCTACCATACAAGGCTTCGAAAGGTGCCATTTCGATGCTGGAGTGGTAGCTATTATTGTACGAGAATTCGACCAAGGGTAGGTGTTTGCTCCAACTACCACCAAAATCGATAACACACGCACGGAGCATGTCTTCAATAGTACGGATCGTTCTTTCAGTCTGTCCGTCGGTTTGCGGGTGGAATGCGGTACTCAAATTCAACGTCGTACCAAGAGCTGCTTGAAATGTTTCCCACAGTCTTGAAGTAAACCGAGCGTCGCGATCAGAGATGATGTCTCGAGGCGTACCATGATTCTTAATGATCTCGTCGGTGTAGATTTGGGCTAACTTGGCCACCTTATAGTCTTCTCGTATGGGCAGAAAGTGGGCTGATTTGGTTAGACGGTCGACTATAACCCAAATAATGTCGTGACCTGATGGCGTGGTCGGAAGCTTAGTTATGAAATCCATAGCTATGCTCTCCCACTTCCATACGGATATCGACGGTTGTTCGAGTAAGCCGGAAGGTCTTTGGTGTTCAGCCTTGACTCTTGCACATGTTAGACAGCTACCAACGTATAGAGCGATATCCCGTTTCATTCCAGGCCACCAGTACTTATAACGAAGATCCTGGTACATCTTGTCTGCACCGGGATGAATGGAGTATCGGGATTTGTGGGCTTCGTTCATGATGATCTTTCGCAAATCTGTCCTCCTCGGAATCCAGATTCGGTCCAGATAGTAGAATATCCCATTGGCTTTGCTTACGAGATGAGCTCCCTTGTGATAGATTCTTTCTTTCTTTAACGTACGCTCGTTGAAACAAGCGTGTTGTGCTTCACGGATGAGAGCTTCGAGGTTATATTGCGCCTGGATGTTTCGAACACCTATCACATAATTCTTCCTGCTGAGGGCGTCTGCAACTACATTCGCCTTGCCTGGGTGGTAACGGATCTCACAGTCGTAATCGTTGAGGAGTTCTACCCATCGGCGTTGACGCATATTGAGTTCTCTCTGGTTAAAGATGTGTTGTAGGCTCTTATGATCGGTGAAGATTGTACACTTTGTACCATACAGGTAGTGTCGCCAAATCTTTAACGCAAAGACAACTGCGCCTAGCTCGAGGTCATGGGTTGTATAGTTCTTCTCGTGGATCTTGAGCTGTCGAGAAGCGTAAGCTATAACCTTGTCTCGTTGCATGAGGACACAGCCAAGACCAAGGTTTGAAGCATCACAGTAGACAACGAAGTCATCGCTTCCGTCCGGCAGTGTAAGAATCGGTGCATGGCACAGCATATGTTTGAGGGTTTGGAAAGCAGTCTCTTGTGCGTTTCCCCACACAAAAGGTTTGTCTTTATGAGTAAGGGAGGTAAGCGGCACAGCAATCTTCGAGAATCCTTCGATGAATCGTCGGTAGTAACCGGCTAATCCGAGAAAAGAGCGAACTTCTGACGGATTCTTGGGCGTAATCCAGCCTTTAACTGCCTCGATCTTTGCAGGATCAACGTGTATACCCTGACTATTCACAATGTGACCCAGAAATTGAACCTCCTCCAACCAGAATTCACACTTGGAGAACTTGGCGTAGAGTTGATTCCCCTGAAGTAACTCGAGAACCAACCGCAAATGCTGCGCATGTTCGGCCCTCGATCTGGAATAGATCAAGACATCGTCGATAAATACAATGACGAAGCGGTCTAGGAAGGGCTTACACACGCGATTCATCAGATCCATGAAGACCGCGGGTGCGTTTGTCAAACCAAAAGGCATGACAACGAATTCGTAATGGCCATATCGGGTTCGAAAAGCGGTTTTGGGTATGTCTTCCTCTTGAATCCGCAACTGATGATAGCCTGAACGTAGATCGATCTTGGAGAAGCACTGGGCACCTTGTAACTGGTTAAACAAATCGTCGATTCTGGGCAAGGGGTATCGGTTCTTGATGGTCAGCTTGTTCAACTCCCGATAATCGAAGCACATCCGGAACGACCCGTCCTTCTTTTTGACGAAAAGGACTGGCGCGCCCCAAGGAGAAGTGCTCGGGCGAATAACGCCTTTTTCAAGTAATTCTTGGAGTTGGTTTGAAAGTTCTCGCATCTCGGAGGGAGCGAGTCGGTAAGGAGCTTTGGCAACAGGGTTGGCTCCAGGAATAAGGTCGATTCGAAAGTCGATATCACGACTTGGAGGTAATCCAGGAAGATCATCAAGGAACACCTGAGGAAATTCTCGGACAACTGGAACATCCTTGACTTCAACCTTCTTTTTCTTTTCCTCCTCCGCTACTACAATATTGGCCAAGAAGGCTCGATATTCCTTGCGGAGATACTTGCTGGCTTTAAGACATGACATGAGCTTGAGACCTTTCGCAGCAGTTTCACCATACACACATAGAATATCACCACTAGCTAACACAAATCGAATCATTTTATCGAAGCACACAACTTCAGCATGGTTTTCACGAAGAAAGTCCATGCCTACTATGACGTCGAAACTTCCGAGCTGCATCGGTATGAGATTGATTGGGAAGATGTGATTGTTGAGCTCAAGAGTACAATCACGGAGCACGGAATTTACAGCAATGGTTCTTCCGGTAGCGACTTCAACTTCGAATGACGACGAAAGATAAGAGCGCTTACGACTAAGAAGCTTCTCAAATTCAAATGACACAAAGCAGTTATCGGCTCCAGTATCAAACAAACATGATGCATATATACCATTCACAAGGAACGTACCATTGACCACGTTGTTGTCAGCTTGAGCCTGACGTGCGTTGATGTTGAAGGTTCTGGCGTGAGCTGCTTGCTGTTGAGGCTGTTGTGGTTGTTGCTGGGGCTGTTGGGTTTCTTGCTTTACCACCCTGTTCGGGCACCGGTTCGCAAAGTGGTTAGGGTCACCACATGCAAAGCAGGTCCGAACATTGGTTGCTGGGGCTTGAGCGGCTTGTTGAGCTTGAGGAGCAGGGAGCAGAGCCTGGTTGACAGCGGCTTGAGCTTGGGCTTGACGGGGACCATAGCGACAACTCGCAGTGAAATGCCCGTAGACGTTGCAGTGTGCGCAGAATCGGCAGGCCACACCCACCGGATGATGATAAGAACACGTAGCACAGAGTGGGTGGGGGTCGGTGTACGCACGCTTGGCTGGCGGCGCATTGATCACTGGAGCGGTGCGCTGTGGTTGCTGCTGCTGTGCTGGTACAGACTGAATGGGAGTAGCAGTGGTTGCGGCAGCGCAACTCTTGTTCTTCTTTCTCCTTCTTGACGACTTGGAGGCTTGAGCAGTGGTGTTGTCGGTTGATGCGGTAGTAACTTGATGCAGTGACTTGGATTGCTTATCCCAGAAACCAGCCTTCACCCGCTTGTCATTAATCTCAGCGGCGAGTAGGTAGGTTTCCTCGATTGTTGCGGGCTTGGAGGCGTGAACAAAATCTGCAACACAATCCGGAAGAGCACGGATGTATTTCTTGATGGTCATGTCAGGAGTCTTGACCTGGTCGGGACAGATAATGCTCAACTGTTTGAAACGGGCAGTGAGACCAGCATTGTCGCCCTCCTTTTGTTTGATACTCCAGAACTCATCCTCCAACTTTTGGCGTTCGTGAGGAGGACAAAACTCGTCCAGCATGATTGCTTTCAGTTCCTCCCACGTCAGCTCGTATGCAGCGTCGTTCCCGCGCTTGTTCCTTTCGGAGGTCCACCAGTCCAAAGCACGCGACTGGAAGACACCGGTAGCATTGAGAGTACGGAGATGATCTGGACATCCGCTTTGTCTGAGGGTAACTTCCACCGAGTCAAACCAATGAAACAAGCCTGTAGGGCCTTCTTCACCGGTGAACTCCTTTGGTCCACAAGCCTTAAATTGTTTGAAGCTGAAAGGAGCTTTGCTGGAGTCTTTGGGAGCATCGATTCTGGACTCCTCTAACGATTTGCTAGCATTCTCATACACGTCGCTTACAGCCTTAGCCACTTGTTTCGCGATGATTGCAGCAAGGCGTTTGTCCCTCTTTTCTTGGCGGGTAAGACGTCGGCGAGACATTGATGATGACGACATGGTCTGCAATAGACATCGCCACAGGGCTCAACACAACGAACTCGAATCCCACACGTCTTAGATTACTAAAGCTTAGAATCACGTCGCATCTCACGTCACGCAACACGTATAAACACATACGCACAGATTACACAAGGTTCACATAATCACAGAGGCACATAAGCACATAAACAATTAGAGTACAAAAGCAATTAAGCACATAATTTCCTAAGCACATACATATTTTTAGCACAGAGGTAGTCAAAAGACAGAAACCTATCTTTCACAAGTCGAGTGTCGTTCGTATTGTATATCGAGTAGCGTCACATTGTATCGTCTAACTTAATCGTATAGCTTAGCATAGCATATTGGTTTCGTCTAGATCACATCAACAGGGAATTGAATCAAGGTAGGATAACAACAAAGGTCGCGCAGATTGATAACAAATTGAGTAACCAACGAAAACACGTAAACAGGTATGACATGTAAAAATCAGTGAAGCAACACTTAAAATCGAACGGTAGATTGTCTGCGGCTACTAGACTTTGACTAACCATGGCAATTCAACTATTCACAGTAGACTTGTCGTCACTTTCGGCTCTAGGGGTCGTGTTTCTGCCTCAGTTCTCGGGCATTATGCACGTGCATCCTAGGCCATACTCGTGAGTTCAGGTCGTTGGAGTCCGTCAATTGCCTTGGCGAGATGAAATAAGGTTGGAATAACTGCCAAGGTTAGGGTTTCACCCCTGGTTTAGCAATTTCTTCCCGGTCTTAAGAAAATTTCAGAGGAAAATTTGCATCAAATTGCGGATTTTCAGCCCTGATTTGGTATAATTTTCCCCATTTGTTGATAGAAATTTACATATAAATGATTGACAAAATCTAACAATTTAGGCAGGAATTTACGGCTTTCACACCTAATCCCGTCCAAACTGTAGATTTTGGCTTGGAGTTCGAATGCAATGTCGGAATAGAATGAATGACAGATATAGGCACATAAACTTGGTCTCGTGGTTCTTAGCTATAGTCTAGGTCTCTAAGACAGCGACCCGGACTAGGTCGTGTCTAACCTAATTCCCTATAGTTATGGCTCTGATACCAATCTGTCACACCCCAACCGATGGCGGAATCATCGGGGCGTGGCACTGAGCGAAACAGATTGTTCAGAAGTTTCCACAACAACTATTCATAATATTCAGTTATAGATACGTCCCATACCGTATCCCAAATATCTAAATTAATCATTACAGAAAACAACTAAACAAGTAGCACTGTTCCGACAACTCAGATTCTAATTATTACAAACCGAATTAAATATTGTTTGATGTTTCTAAGACCCCTATTTGTGGACCCCTCTGGCTACAGGTGCCAGTGGCAAGATCTACAGATAACTATGGCCCTGGAGCAGGTACGTGGGCAGGGACCATAGATTACGGACTCCTAGAAGCTTATTATTGCCTCGCTTCCCTAGCAAGCTAACACATTAAACACCTGTCACATACGTTAAAATAAAAGTCAATACATAAAATGTAAAGGTGAGTACACAAGTTTGATATAGCATATAGAGGTCGAATAGTTTACGCATAACCAAGCACGTACACAAGAAGAAACGATGCATGTAAATTATCAACGAGGGACCATCGATACCAACGACTGCGGGTTGACTGTCCGAGACAGTTCGCAATACATGATTACCACCATAATCCATGCAAGTAATTGTCCTTAGCAACCCCCGTGTAAACGGGTGCTGAGTCCAAACTATAGTACTATGTTGCTAAAGCAGGTAGATAGCACTCCACGTGTAAACATAATAAACAGCAATCATTCAGTCAAGTAGCACATGCAAATAGGTTAGCGTTCAAATAGTTTGTGTTGATTGTGATTTTGATAGTTTACGTATGTAACACCCAAAAGTGCTGAAAGCAAAAAGGGATCGAGTATACTCACAGTGGTTGATGTGGATTGAAGGGAGCACTGAGAATAGGTTAGCCTGAATAGTTCGATAACATAACGATGAGTAACGCGGAAAAGTAAACAATGGATATTGGATCGAGTAGGCCATTCGATCGGACGGCTGGTTCGATCGGATGGGCTGTTCGACTGGTTTGAAAGTCCGTTTGAACATTCCCATTCGATCGGTCGGCTGGCTCGATCGGCTGGTTCTTTCAAGTGGATTGTTTCTTCCTTTGATGAGAAGGATGTGTTTGTGTATGATGGATTGAACTTTTGAAGTTGTTGCAGCATTACCTTTCAAGTTGGCCGATCGAACGGTCTGTTCGATCGGTTGGCCCAACCGATCGGTTAGCAACTTTAGTGGATTAAATTTGTAATGTGTCACTCGATCGGGTGGCATGCTCGATCGGGTGACATTCCAATGTTTCGAAAAGGTTAAGTGTTGAAGTGTAATATCTCATGATTCGATGAGTAATGTTTACAATCGAGTGGCTCGATCGATCGAACATCACTTCGTCAATAATACACTTGTGAGTTTGTGGGCCTAAGTGCTAATCGATCGGTTAGCCCGGTCGATCGGCTGGTGTTGTTCGTTCGGTTGGGCTGTCCGATCGGGCAGCCTAACCGTTCGGCCAGCATCCTGACCTGGTTAGCCTATCACTTAACACTTGGTTGTTCCCGTTACTTGGTGTGATTTGGAGATAATTTGATTACGAGTTGAACCATAAAACCTCAGTCTTTACTTGACTCACTGACTCGGGCAGGAATCACCCAAGTCCGGTCAGTGGGTGTTTCAGAACCTAAGTCTAACGTTTAACCCGAAATCGGTAAATCTCGAGGTAGAACCCAAATCTTGAACCATGTGTTTGTTTAGAATGATTTATAAGTCGGTTCAAGCTTCGTTTTCACCGGTTTGAGTGTAAAAGAGTTGAAAGATAGATGAAAACCCATCTTCCAATCCTTTTCCACCGTGAAATGTTAAGATCTTTGGTAGATTTTAGGTTATTTATGTGGAAATCGGTTAGATCTAAGATATTCATGATGGAATGATGCCAAAACTTAGTGTTCTTGAAGAACACCATGATGACATCACCCAAGAACACCTAGATCTTGGTGATTTCTCGGTTGGAATCCAAGTTTTGAAAGATAGAAATGTGGAGAATCGATAGTTGAACAAAAACGTACAAAGATTTGAGTGAAATACTTACCGGATTGAGAGAAATCTGAGATTTAGCGAAAAGAAGAGGCTGGTCGGTCAGAGCTTTTCCAAAAGTGGAAAGTTTGACAAAGACAACCCTATTTATAGGCTTCCAAAAGAGGAAAGGGTCTCCTGATCGAGCAGCATTCCTGACCGAGTGGGCTGCTCGATCGAACAGCGTGTTCGATCGGCTAGCCTGCTCGATCAGGTTGCCCTGTTCGATCAGAGTCTCCTGTTTTGAGCGTTTCGCGACGATTTTTCGATATTTCGATTTCGATGGATGAGGAGTAGAGTAGGATAGAGTTTCTATTCAAATTACTTTTAGTCCCAACTACTATATCTAACATACAAACATCCTTACAACCTATTTTCAAGTCGGTTTCGATTGAGTTTGCTTATCCTTCGAGTTTTGATTGATTTGATTGATTCACCACACCAGATACATAAAAGTAAACATGCACAAGTAACACGTAAGGCACACACACACGTATAAAAGTACTAAAATCCCCACACTTGAGTTTGATGATTGATTTGATTAGCCTCGATTATCGATTGATTAGCTTTATTGCATTGTTACTTCCTACTGTTCACAGTCGGTCGTCGATTCGCGGTCAAATGATCGATCGATTAGTTTGATTATACAATACTTACTCAACATAATATGAAAATCAAAATGAAACTAAAATAAAATAATCTTCATTTATCTTTAATTCCAATCACAGTCAACACTTGACTTTGACTTTGACTTTTGGAAAACACGGGGTGTTACAGAACATTTCCCATTCGATCGGCCGGCAGGCTCGATCGGCTGGTCCTTTCGAGTGGATTGTTTCTTCCTTTAGGAAAGGATGTGTTTGTGTACGATGGTTTGAACTTTTGAAGTTTTTGCAGCATTACCTTTCAAGTCGGTCGATCGAACAGACTGTTCGATCGGTTAGCCCAACCGATCGGTTAGCAACTTCATTGTTATCAAAATGTACCACTCGATCGGGTGGCATGCTCGATCGGGTGACATTCCAATGTTTCGAAAAATGGTTAAGTGTTGAAGTGTAATATCTCGTGATTCGATGAGTAATGTTACAATCGAATGGCATAATCGATCGAACATCACTTCGTCAATACTACACTTTGTGGATTTGTGGGTCCATCTGTTAGCCGATCGGCTGGCCCGGTCAATCGGCTGGGTTGTCCGTTCGGTTGGGTTGTCTGTTCGGTTGGGCTGTTCGATCGAACAGCCTAACCGTTCGGCCAGCATTTCTGACCTGGTTAGCCTATCTTCTAGCACTTGGTGGTTTTTGTTAACTTGATGTGATCTCAAGGTAGTTTGATAACGAGTTGAACCATAAAAACCTAAGTCCTTACTTGGTTCACTGGTTCGGGCAGGAATCACCCAAGTCCGGTCAGTGAACGGTTCGGAACCTCAGTTTAACGTTTATCCCGAAATCGGTGAACCTCGTAGGTAGAATCCGAATCTTTGAACCATGTGTTTGTTTAGGATGATTTGTAAGTCGGTTCAAGCGCCGTTTTCACCGGTTGAGTGTAAAAGAGTTGAAAGATAGTTGGAAATCCATCTTTCAATCCTTTTCCACCGTGAAATGTTAAGACCTTTGGTAGATTTTAGGTTATTTATGTGGAAATCGGTTAGATCTAAGCTAATCATGGTGGAATGATGCCAAAACTTGATGTTCTTGAAGAACACCATGATGACATCACCCAAGAACACTTAGATCTTGGTGATTTCACGGTTGAAATCCAAGTTTTGAAAGATAGAAAGGTGTAGAATCGATAAATGAACAAGAACGTACAAGATTTAGAGTGAAAACTTACCGGATCGGAGAGAAATCTGAGAAATAGTGAAGAAAAAGGGGCTGGTCGGTCAGAGCTTTCCAAAAGTAGAAAGGGTGACAATGACAGCTCTATTTATAGGCTTCCAAAAGAGGAAAGGCCCACCCGTTCGAACAGGATTCTTGGCCGAATGGGCTGCTCGATCGAACAGCCTGTTCGATCGGCTAGCCTGTTCGATCGGAGGTCCTGTTCGATCAGGATGTTCCTTTTTGAGAGTTTTGCGACTATTTTTGATATTTCGATTCCGGTGAATGATGATTTGAGTATGATAGAGTTCTAATTCAAATTACTTTCAGTCCTAACCACTATATCTAACATATAAGCATCCTTACACCACAATTCGGGTTCGAGTTCGATTAAGTTTGATTGTCCTTCGAGTTTCGATTTGATTTGATCGGTTCACCACACATAACGACGCAAAATAAACATGCACAAGTAACACGTAAGGCACACACACACGTATAAAAGTACCAAATTTCCGTATTCGAGCTCGATGTTTGATTCGATTAGCTTGATTATTGATTGATTGACTTTATCGCATTGTTACTTCCTATTATTCAAGGTCGGTCGTCGGTTCGCAGTTAGATTATCGATCGATTAATTTGTTATACAACACTTACTCAACATAATACGAAAGTAAAATAAAATAGAAATTTAAATTAAATTTAATTCCAATAACAGTCAACATTTGACTTTGACTTTGACTTTTGGAAAACACGGGGTGTTACAGCCTCCCCTCCTTTAGGGAATTTCGTCCCGAAATTAGGCTGAGAGCCGTACATCGCCGTGATTTTGCCAATTTGATGCTTCAGATCTATCCGAACAACTACGGGTACTTGGCCTTCATGTCGCTTTCGAGTTCCCAAGTGAACTCCGCGCCTCGCTTGCCTTCCCATCGGACTTTCACGATTGGAATGCGAGAGCGTCTAAGTTGCTTGGTTTGGCGATCCATGATTTCGACTGGCTTTTCCACGAAGTGTAATGTTTCGTTGACCTGAAGATCGTCAAGTGGTATGACTGTATCGGGATCGGCTATACACTTCCGAAGGTTTGACACATGGAAAGTCGGGTGGACGTTACTGAGTTCCTCCGGTAGTTCGAGTCTGTAAGCCACTTTTCCGATCCTTTCCAGGATCCTAAAAGGTCCAACATATCGAGGCGCAAGTTTCCCTCTCTTGCCGAATCGGACTACACCCTTCCAAGGAGATACCTTTAGGAGTACGTAGTCACCAACTTCAAATTCAAGGGGCTTGCGTCGGTTATCGGCGTAACTTTTCTGTCTTTCCCGAGCCTTTACCAAGTTTTCCCTTATTTGGTGGATTTTGTCAGTCGTTTCTTGTAGAATCTCGGGACCGGTTAATTGGGAATGACCGATCTCGTGCCACACAATAGGCGAACGACATCTCCTACCATATAAGGCTTCGAATGGTGCCATCTGGATGCTGGAATGGTAGCTATTGTTGTACGAGAATTCGACCAATGGCAGGTATTTGCTCCAACTACCACCAAAATCAATAACACACGCACGGAGCATGTCTTCCAGAGTACGGATCGTTCTTTCAGTCTGTCCGTCGGTTTGTGGATGGAATGCGGTACTCAAATTCAGCGTCGTACCAAGAGCCGCTTGAAATGTTTCCCACAATCTCGAAGTAAACCGAGCGTCACGGTCAGAGATGATGTCTCGAGGCGTACCATGGTTTCGAATGATCTCGTCGGTGTGGATTTGGGCTAGTTTGGCCACCTTATAGTCTTCTCGTATTGGCAGAAAGTGGGCTGATTTGGTTAGACGGTCGACTATAACCCAAATACTGTCGTGACCTGGTGGCGTGGTCGGAAGCTTAGTTATGAAGTCCATAGCTATGCTCTCCCACTTCCATATAGGTATCGGTGGTTGTTCGAGTAAGCCGGAAGGTCTTTGATGTTCAGCCTTAACTCTTGCACAGGTTAAGCAGCTACCAACGTAAAGAGCGATATCCCGTTTCATCCCTGGCCACCAGTACTTGTAGCGAAGACCCTGGTACATCTTGTCGGCACCGGGGTGAATGGAGTATCGGGATTTGTGGGCTTCATTCATGATAATCTTTCGCAAATCTGTCCTCCTCGGAATCCAGATTCGGTCCAGATAGTAGAATGTCCCATTGGCTTTGCTTATAAGATGAGTTCCATCGTGATAGATCCTCTCTTTCTTCAATGTACGCTCATTAAAGCAAACATGCTGGGCTTCACGGATGAGAGCTTCGAGGTTATGCTGTGCTTGAATGTTTCGGACACCTAGCACATAATTCTTTCTGCTGAGCGCGTCAGCAACTACATTCGCCTTGCCTGGGTGATAACGAATCTCGCAGTCATAATCGTTGAGGAGTTCTACCCATCAGCGTTAACGCATATTGAGTTCCCTCTGATCAAAGATATGTTGTAAACTCCTGTGATCGGTGAAGATCGTACACTTGGTACCATACAGGTAGTGTCACCAAATCTTTAATGCAAAGACAACTGCGCCTAGCTCGAGGTCGTGGTTTGTATAGTTCTTCTCGTGGATTTTGAGCTGTCGAGATGCGTAGGCTATAACCTTGTCTCGTTGCATGAGGACACAACCAAGACCAAGGTTTGAAGCATCACAGTAGACAACGAAGTCGTTGCTTCCGTCGGGTAGTGTGAGAATCGGTGCATTGCACAGCATATGTTTGAGGGTTTGAAAGGCAATCTCTTGCGCGGTTCCCCACACAAAACTTGTCTTTATGAGTAAGGGCGGTAAGCGGCACAGCGATTTTAGAGAATCCTTCGATAAATCGTCAGTAATAACCCGCTAATCCGAGAAAAGAGCGAACTCCGGACGGGTTCTTAGGCGTAATCCAACCTTTAACTGCTTCAATCTTCGCGGGATCGACGTGTATACCCTGACTATTCACGATGTGACCCAGAAATTGAACCTCCTCCAACCAAAATTCACACTTGGAGAACTTGGCGTAGAGTTGATTCCCCTGGAGTAACTCGAGAACCAAACGTAGATGTTGCGCATGTTCGGCCTTCGACTTGGAATAGATCAAGACATCGTCGATGAATACGATGACAAAACGGTCTAGGAAAGGCTTACACACGCGATTCATCAGATCCATGAAAACCGCGGGTGCGTTCGTCAAACCAAAAGGCATAACAACGAATTCGTAATGGCCATAACGGGTACGAAAAGCGGTTTTTGGTATATCTTCTTCTTGAATCCGTAAATGATGGTATCCTGAACGTAGATCGATCTTGGAGAAGCACTGGGCACCTTGTAATTGGTCAAACAAATCGTCGATTCGGGGTAAGGGGTATCGGTTCTTGATGGTTAGCTTATTCAGCTCCCGATAATCGATGCACATTCGGAACGACCCATCCTTCTTTTTTGACGAAAAGGACTGGTGCGCCCCAAGGAGAGGTGCTCGGGCGAATACAGCCTTTTTCGAGTAGTTCCTGGAGTTGGTTTGAAAGCTCACGCATTTCGGAGGGAGCGAGTCGATAAGGGGCTTTGGCAACAGGGTTAGCTCCAGGAACAAGGTCGATTCGAAAGTCGATATCACGACTTGGAGGTAATCCAGGGAGATCGTCAGGGAATACCTGAGGAAACTCTCGGACCACTGGGACATCTTTGACTTCAACTTTCTTTTTCTTTCCCTCCTCCGCTACTACAATATTTGCCAAGAAAGCTCGATATTCCTTGCGGAGATATTTGCTGGCTTGAAGACATGACATAAGCTTGAGACCTTTCGATGCTGTTTCACCGTACACGCACAGCTGATCACCATTCGCGAGTAAGAATTGAATCATCTTTTCGAAGCATACAACTTCAGCATGGTTTTCGCGAAGAAAGTCCATGCCTACTATGACATCAAAACTTCCGAGTTGCATCGGAATAAGGTTGATCGGAAAGATGTGATTGTTGAGCTCGAGAGTACAATCACGGAGAACAGAATTAACCACGATAGATTTCCCAGTAGCGACTTCGACTTTGAACAACGACGATAGATAAGAGCGCTTACGACTAAGGAGCTTCTCGAATTCGAACGATACAAAACTATTATCGGCTCCAGTATCAAACAAACATGAAGCATATATACCATTCACAAGGAACGTACCATTAACCACATTGTTGTCTGCTTGAGCCTGGTTCACGTTGATGTTGAATGTTCTGGCTCGGGCTGCTGGTTGCTGTTGCTGCTGCTGCTGCTGAGGCTGCTGTTGAGGCTCCTGCTTGACAACCCTGTTCGGGCATCTGTTGGCGAAATGATTGGGATCGCCACAGTTATAGCAGACTCGAGCATTTACTGTCGGTGCTTGAGCTACTGGTTGTCCTTGCGGGGCTGGAAGTAGAGCTTGATTGGCAACAACTTGAGCTGGGGCTTGGCGAGGACCATAGCGGCATTGCGCGGTATAGTGGTTGTACACCTGACAGTGAGTGCAGTAACGGCAGGCGACACCCACCGGATGGTGATAGGAGCAAGTAGGACATGTAGGGTGGGGTCTTGTATACGCACGCTTGGCTGGCGGTGCACTTGCCACTGGCGCAACTAGAGCCGGTACGGCTTGCTGAGGAGCAGCTGTGATTGCGCAGTTCTTGTTGGAGCAATTCTTTCTCTTGTTCTTCTTCTTGCTTGGAGTGGCAGAGTCGGTTGTTGATGAGGTAGCTTGATGCAGAGACTTGACTTACTTATCCCAGAAACCAGCTTTTACCCGCTTGTCATTAATCTCAGCGGCTAGCAGGTAGGTTTCCTCGATCGTTGCAGGCTTGGAGGCGTGAACAAAATCCGCTACACAGTCGGGAAGAGTGCGAATGTATTTCTTGATGGTCATATTCGGAGTCTTGACTTGGTCGGGACAGATGATGCTCAACTGCTTGAAGCGAGCGGTGAGACTAGCATTGTCTCCTTCCTTTTGCTTGATAACCCAGAATTCATCCTCGAGCTTTTGGCGTTCGTGAGGAGGACAGAACTCGTCGATCATGATTGCTTTCAGTTCCTCCCACGTCAGCTCGTAGGTTGCGTCGTTCCCACGCTTGTTTCGCTCTACGGTCCACCAGTCCAAAGCACGAGACTGGAAGACGCCTGTAGCGTTGAGAGTACGAAGATGTTCGGGGCATCCGCTTTGTCGGAGGGTGACTTCCACCGAGTCGAACCAATGAAACATGGTTGTAGGGCCATCCTCACCGGTGAACTCTTTTGGCCCACACGCTTTGAATTGCTTAAAGCTAAAAGCAGTCTTGTTGGAATCTTTGGGAAAGTCAGCTCGAGATTCCTCGGACGATTTGCTCACGTTTCGTACACATCACTGACAGCTTTCGCTACAGTTTTGGAGATGATCGCAGCAAGACGTCGATCTCTCTTTTCCTGACGGGTAAGACGGCGAGACATAGATGATGACGACATGGTCTGCAATAGACATCGCCATGGGACTCAATCACAACGAAATCGAATCTCACCTCACGCGTCTAGTTTACTAAAGCTTAGAATCACGCCGAATCATATAACACGTAACAAATAAGCACCAAAACTCAGAATGCACGTAATCACAGAAGCACATAAGCAAGTAGAGCATAGAACACTTAACACATACGCACTTAGCACAGAGGTAGTCAGAAAACAGAAACCTATACTTCCAAGTCAAGTGTCGTTCATATAGTACATCGAGTAGCATCATATCGTATCATCTAACTTAGTCATATAGTGTAATATATCGCAATACTATCGTCTAGGTTTGCTTTAGCTGGGAATTGATTCGAGATGAGATAGCAATATGAGTTGTGCGGATTGATAGCAAAATCGAATAACCAACGGAAATATAAACACGTAAAACAGGCAAAACACATAAGTCAGCAAGGCAACCCATAAAAATCAAGAGATAGATTGTCTGCGGCTACTAGACATTGACTAACCAGGGCCATTCAACTATTCACAGTGGACTTGTCGTCACTTTCGACTCTAGGTGTCGTGTTTCTGCCTCAGTTCTCGGGCATTACGCACGCGTTCCCTAGGTCATACTTGTGAGTTCAGGTCGTTGGAGTCCGTCAAATGCCTCGGCGAGATAAAATAAAGTCTGGAATAATCGCCAAGGTTAGGGTTTCACCCCTAGCTTAGCAATTTCTTCCTTGTTTTAAGAAAATTTCGGGGAAAATTTGCGTCAAAATACGGGTTTCAACCCTGATTTGGTATAATTCTCCCCGTTTGTTGGTAGAAACACATAAATAATCGACATAGATCAAACAACTTAGGCAGGAGTTTGCGGTTTTCACACCTAATCCTGTCCAAATTGCTGGCCTTGATTTGGAGTTCGAATACAGTGATAGCAAAGAATAGCATGATTAAGCGCATAAACTTGGTCTTGTGGTTCTTAGCTATAGTCTAGGTCTCTAAGACAGCGACCCGGACTAGGTCGTGTCTAACCTAATTCCCTATAGTTATGGCTCTGATACCAATCTGTCACACCCCAACCGATGGCGGAAAACATCAGGGCATGGCACTGAGCGAAACAGATTGTTCAGAAGTTTCCATAACAACTAATAATACCATTCAATTTAAATAGTACGTCCCATACCGTACCTCAAACGATAAACAAGTTATTACAGGTTAACATCTAAACAAATACTCTGTTCCGACGACTCAGATTTCAAATAAACAAAACATAAATTGTCTTTTTGGTTTCTAGACTTCCCCCTATGTCTTGACTTCCAAATAGCTAGCAATTAGCCATCCTAAGCACCTGTTACATACGTTAAAATAAAGTCAATACATATAATGTAAAGGTGAGTACACAAGTTTGATATAGCATATAGAGTTTGGAATCGTTTACGAATAACCAGCATGTTCACGTAATATAATGCAGCATGTTCGCTAATCGACATGAATTCTATCAATACCAGTGACTTCGAGTTGACTGCTACTGCAGTTCGAATGCATGGTCGCCACTGCGCACACGCAAATTGATTAGTCCCTAACAACCCCCGAATGAACGGGCGCCGAGTCCAGACTATAGTACTATCATTGTTAAGGCAGGTAGACAGCATTCATTGTACACACATAACAAACAAGCATCTTATTAGATCACGTATAGCATGCGTAGATTGGTTATCGATAAGATAGTATTGAGTCGTGTGATTGATGTGTTTTGAATAGTTGAACGTATGTAACACCCAAAAGTGCTAAAAGCAAAAAGGGATCGAGTATACTCACAGTGATTTGGTATGGATTGAAGGGAGCGCTGAGAGTAAATTAGCCTGAATAGTTCGATAGTATAACAATGAGTAACGCGGAAATGCAACAAGTGATAATGGATCGATTGGGTCATTCGATCGGACAGTTGGTTCGATCGGACGGGCTGTTCGTTTGGCTTGAAAGTCCATTTGAACATTTCCCATTCGATCGGCCGGCAAGCTCGATCGGCTGGTCCTTTCGAGTGGATTGTTTCTTCCTTTAGGAAAGGATGTGTTTGTGTACGATGGTTTGAACTTTTGAAGTTTTTGCAGCATTACCTTTCAAGTCGGTCGATCGAACGGATTGTTCGATCGGTTAGCCAAACCGATCGGTTAGCAACTTCATTGTTATCAAAATGTGCCACTCGAATGGGTGGCATGCTCGATCGGGTGACATTCCAATGTTTCGAAAAATGGTTAAGTGTTGAAGTGTAATATCTCATGATTCGATGAGTAATGTTACAATCGAATGGCGTAATCGATCGAACATCACTTCGTCAATACTACACTTTGTGGATTTGTGGGTCCATGTGTTAGCCGATCGGCTGGCCCGGTCGATCGGCTGGGTTGTCCGTTCGGTTGGGTTGTCCGTTCGGTTAGGCTGTTCGATCGAACAGCCTAACCGTTCGGCCAGCATTTCTGACCTGGTTAGCCTATCTTCTAGCACTTGGTGGTTTTTGTTAACTTGATGTGATCTCGAGGTAGTTTGATAACGAGTTGAACCACAAAAACCTAAGTCCTTACTTGGTTCACTGGTTCGGGCAGGAATCACCCAAGTCTGGTTAGTGAACGGTTCGGAACCTCAGTTTAACGTTTATCCCGAAATCGGTGTACCTCGTAGGTAGAATCCGAATCTTTGAACCATGTGTTTGTTTAGGATGATTTGTAAGTCGGTTCAAGCTCCGTTTTCACCGGTTGAGTGTAAAAGAGTTGAAAGATAGTTGGAAATCCATCTTTCAATCCTTTTCCACCGTGAAATGTTAAGACCTTTGGTAGATTTTAGGTTATTTATGTGGAAATCGGTTAGATCTAAGCTAATCATGGTGGAATGATGCCAAAACTTGATGTTCTTGAAGAACACAATGATGACATCACCCAAGAACACTTAGATCTTGGTGATTTCATGGTTGAAATCCAAGTTTTGAAAGATAGAAAGGTGTAGAATCGATAAATGAACAAGAACGTACAAGATTTAGAGTGAAAACTTACCGGATCGGAGAGAAATCCGAGAAATAGTGAAGAACAAGGGGCTGGTCGGTCAGAGTTTTCCAAAAGTAGAAAGGGTGACAATGACAGCCCTATTTATAGGCTTCCAAAAGAGGAAAGGCCCACCCGTTCAAACAGGATTCTTGGCCGAATGGGCTGCTCGATCGAACAGCCTGTTCGATCGGCTAGCCTGTTCGATCGGAGGTCCTGTACGATCAGGATGTTCCTTTTTGAGAGTTTTGCGACGATTTTCGATATTTCGATTCCGGTGAATGATGATTTGAGTATGAAAGAGTTCTAATTCAAATTACTTAGAGTCCTAACCACTATATCTAACATATAAGCATCCTTACACCACAATTCGGGTTCGAGTTCGATTAAGTTTGATTGTCCTTCGAGTTTCGATCTGATTTGATCGGTTCACCACACATAACGACGTAAAATAAACATGCACAAGTAACACGTAAGGCACACACACACGTATAAAAGTACCAAATTTCCGTATTCGAGCTCTATGTTTGATTCGATTAGCTTGATTATTGATTGATTGACTTTATCGCATTGTTACTTCCTATTATTCAAGGTCGGTCGTCGGTTCGCAGTTAGATTATCGATCGATTAATTTGATTTTACAACACTTACTCAACATAATACGAACATAAAATAAAATAGAAATTTAAATTAATTTTTATTCCAATAACAGTCAACATTTGACTTTGACTTTGACTTTTGGAAAACACGGGGTGTTACACCCAATTCACCAACATCACCAAATCATAAAATTTAACTTACTTGGTAGTGAAGAACACTTAGGAGATCGATAATCTTGATACATGCATCCTAAAATCCTTCAATTCCCTTTTTGATTTGAAGATTTCTTAAAATTTAGGGTTTACCCCTCTTCCTTTGGTCAGGTCGATCTCAAATATGCACACAGTGTGTGTGTGTGTGTTTTGAGCTTTGTTTATTTAAAACACAAGTTCCTTCCATCCTGTCAAGTTTAGTCCCTCTAGATTAGGTGTTTATTTATTTCTAGGCATTTTCCATTCTTAGGCATATATCATAACACATTCTTTAACCAAATAAATTTAAAAAATAAAGTTCTAACAATTATGCATAATTTATCACTTTTGGTGTGTTACAGAGGGTGAATGTCACGAAGTTTGACAACGAGAATACTGAATTCTGGGAAGCAGATGATCGCCCAGTAAAGAAAGTCGATGTATCTAAAGGTAAGAAAACTCAGGTTGAGAACAGGGGAATGAAGGACAATTTTCGCAAAGAAGGAGTATCTTATAAAGATACGGTGGCATCGGTGGACCGGAATTGCCAGGCAGTCCCGGGAAGCTCGAGCTCCAGCAGAATCGAGAGGGTTATAGAAGTGCATAAGGAAACAAGCGCTTTTTTCGCCTTCCAGGAGAAGGCGGTGGTAGGCAGAACCAGGGACATAAAAACTTTATCGGCTATGAAGGAGTTGTTGGCTTCAAATGGATATGCAGAAGCGAAGGTATATTACGTGGGTGGTTTGTGTGTTTTAATTGTGTTTCCGGAGGACTACGAAACAGTGGAGTTTCTCAACAATAACAATATATGGAACGAGTGGTTCTCCTCCTTAAACATGTGTGTTGGTGCACTTGTGTCTGTACTTTGTCTGTATTTTGTAATGTATAAAACGATGTCCTTTGTCTGTCGTGTTTACGTCTTTTGTTGTGTTTGTTTATGTGTTTGATTGAAGGTTTGACCAAGTCAACCATCCTCCTGGTTTGACTTGGCCAAACAGTCAACACTTAGTATGTAAGATTGTTATGTTTCGAAGGATGTCATCGAAGGATGTCATCGAAGGATGTTTTGTATCCTTCGATGACCTCGAAAGACATCATTCGATGGATACTTATGGACCTCGAAGGATATATCATCCTTCGAGGTATGTCTGGATCCTTCGGAATCTTTCGGTAGACATTCTGGTCGATAGATGATCCTTCGACCAGAACACCTTATCCTTCGTGCATGTCATCTGTTATGGATATATATATCCATGTTGGGGTTCATTTCACAGTTAGTACTAAGAAAGATATTGAGAGCATTGTGAGTGAACCAAGGTCTTGTAAGAGAGCATTTCAGTTTGGTCAAGGGCTGTAACCGTGTCCACTGAAATACAAGAGAAAACTTTGATATATTGCGTGTCTACTCTTTCTCTTTGTAACTTGTGCTTTCATATAAACTACGGTTTGCACTCTAGCTTGGATTCCGCACTTGCTAGTGTGTTAAACATAACAAGGAATAGGTTTAACCTCAACCTCCGAGGGACCTACAAGTGGTATCAGAGCCGTGGCTCTTTTCCCTTTTAAAACCAGGTTTGTGCAAGACTTTGGAAGTGTTTGGACAAAAACTCACTTGGTTTAGCACCCGTTTTTAGTGTGTTTCTTGCATTTTTAGCCTTAAAACGTGTTCTAAACTAACCGGGTGTGTTAAGGGAAGGTTTGGGTAACTTGAAATCTTGTTTTTAAAAGGTTTGTTATTTTCCGGCCAAGATTCCGGCCAAACTCCGGTACTGGTTTGTGGATAAGAAACTTCCTTTTTGGGCAATATTTTCAAAGTCAAATCTGAGTTGGTGAAAAGTTGTGGTCAGATCATCCTTTCTGCCGAAAGTTGGTTCACCAACCAATCACCTTTCTCACCAACCTGTCACCTTTTTGTCAGCGTGTCAGATCAGTTCGAAAGAGACCTTTCGAAGTCGAAAGATCATCTTTCGATCAAGGAGGTTCGATAGATACCCATCCTTCGAGCATCTTTCGAAGTCAGTGAGTTATCTTTCGAGCAAAGGAATCTTTTCGAAGAATATATCTTTCGAGCTACTGTTACATTTCGAAAGATAAGGATCCTTCGTGTAGGAGAATCTTTCGAAGTTATTGTTCGAAACTCAACAGTGATCCTTCGAACACCGTTGATCTTTCGAACAGGTGTTATCTTTCGAGTATCTTTCGAGTCTTATCTATTTAAGCTTAACAGCTTGTGATTTTCAGGTCTTTCGATCCTGTGATCCTTCGGCTGTTTGTTATCCTTCAATTTTTAACATAGTTTGTGAAAATTCATTTTTCAAATTCTAAATCAATTTTCACCTAATATATTAATTATAAAATGGGAACAAACGGTCAATGGGATCCATCCGCGTGGACTACAACATCTTTGACTCCGCAATCGTCTGATACGCAATCATCAGCTTCACAATCTGCAACAGATTTCAACAAAACTGCATGGATGCAGGCTATTGCCCCACCTCAAGCTGCAATGATATATGCAAATCAATGGGCTTTAGTTACAAATCAAAGCAGCAGTATTCAAGCGATGATGCAAAATGATAACGAAACGGGTACAAGCACGAAACCGCCAAAGCTTAATCACATCAACGACTGGGGTTGGTGGAAAGAAAGGTTGAGAACGTATGTTCAGGGGCAAGGTCAAGATTTGTGGATGTGTTTCTTCACTCCATTTGAGAATGATTTGGAAGTCGCAGGATCTAATCCACAGACTTACAGTACTTTGTCTGATGAAGATAAAAAGAAGTTTGAATTGGAAAAGAAAGCATTTATGATTCTCACACAGGCTCTTCACAGAGACATATATCACCAGTTCGTTTACTGCACAACTACTAAAAGTTTGTGGGATATGCTCACATTAAGATGTGAAGGAAATGCTCAATCGAGGAAGATCAAGCAAGAGTTGCTAAAGAAAGAATTTGAAGGTTTCACGTGCATGGAGAATGAAGGTTTAGCAGAGTTGTCTACAAGGTTTCACCATCTGTTGAGTGAAATGTTTGCCTTCAGAGTCACTGCCACTCCACAAGAAATGGTGAAGAGATTTGCTGATAGCTTACCAGCAAAGTGGAGCGGTTATCTTGAGATTCTCAAGGAAAACGGTGTTCTGGACACAATCACCGTTTATGAGCTAATTCAGAAATTAGAGAACAAGGATGTAGAAGAAAAGCTCAAGGCAAAAAGAACAATAACTCCGCAGAATCCAGAGATGTATTATGGGATTGCAGGAGGTATTACTGGAGAAAAGCCAGCCTCACAGCATGCTAAGCTTCAAACAGCTTTCATCTCTAACACTGGACCTTCAACAACAAATCAGTTTGATCCTTCAGCATATACTATGTTCTCAAGACCAGTTTCTTCTTCTTCTCAACAACAACAGTATGTGCAACAGACAGCTCAGCAATTCACTCCACCGCCTTTCTTGGATCCAAACAGAGCTCAACAGCAACAACCACAACAGCAAGGATTTTATGGAAGTTCTTCAAGCTTTCAAGCTACTTCCAATCCGAACACTGTCAGATTGGACACTTCCAACTTTTCAAAAGTCAGTGTCGAGATAGCCAAGGAGCATATGGAGATGTTGAACACCTTGGTTAGTGCTTACTGTGGGTTGGTTGCAGGTCAGATTGGAAATATCAATCTAACCAATGAAGATTATCAACAAGTTGATAAAGAAGAGTTTGAGATGATGGATATCAAATGGGCTCTTGCTAGTGCTATTAGAAGAGCTAAGGAGTTTATGGAGAGAACGGGGAGAACCAACTTGGAAAGCAACAACAATACCAAGTATGGTTTTGATAAGAATGCTGTCACCTGCTTCAACTGTGGTGAAAAGGGTCATTTCAAGCGGGAATGTCAGAAGCCATCTAAGCAAGGCAATCAGAATCCTTTCAGGAATCAAAGACAGCCTCAACAACAACAGAACAACAATTCTGACAGACAAATAGTTCCCGTGGGAGGAAATACATCTGGAACCACAAACACTAATCCCCACAGAGGGTTAGTTGTTCAAGCTGATGAGATTTACAACTGGAATCTTCAGCTTGGTGAAGGGGGAAACGGTGGAACAGCATGTTATGCTAAGGTGGTTGAAAAGGTTGGAGAACCCGTGTCTGCTGGTGAATCTTCAGAAGATGAAGATAGCTCGGGTTATAGTGGAAGTATGGATGGGGAATCACTTGATGCTGGTGATCTATCAAGTGATGCTTTAGATTTGGAGGTTGATGAGCTCTTGGCTGACGCTGAAGCATTATGCAAGAGAAGATCTATTCTTTGCCAGAAAGCTGCTGGAACTTCCGAGAAGCTTTCTCAATTTTTCTCTGAAGACGGATCTTTTTCTTTTCATACAGCCTTTATGGCTCATGTTGAAGGACAAACCTCTCAGGTATGTGATTCTAAACCTGACTCTATTTCTGCTTCTGTTGAATGTGCTAAGTGTTTAGAATATGCAGAAAAGGAAAGTCTGTTTGAAATCACACACAAACACAATCAGGAATTGATTGTTGATCTTTCTAAAGCAACTGAAGCTAACTTATTCTTAACCAGAAATGAAAAGGAGTTTAAAGCAACAATTGCGTCATTAAAACATGATGTTTCTGAACTTCAAAAGGCTGTTTTGAGAAAACAACATGCTAATAATAATTTAATTGACACAATTGAAAAACAGATGGTTGAGTTAGCAACAGCTCGGTGCGAATGTGAAACAATCAAGCAGAAATTGGAAAGCTATTCCAATTCCCGCTATGTTTTGGATCACATTATTGATGTTCAAAAGAAAAAGGGGGATGAAAAATATATTGGTGTTGGATTCAAATCATGCCCTCCCCCAATGAATCACAATTACTCAAAATTGCCTGATGACGAGGATATGCCCCGTTTTGAACCTAATGTGCCGCTCAGTCTCGATGACTTTGCAGTAGGTCTCGGGTTCACAACTGGTACATCATCCTCGGGGCAATCAGAAGCTGAGAATGTGAAAAATTCATCGTCTGATAAGGAACAGAGTCCTCCCATTATTGAGGATGCTGATTCTTCGGACGATGAATCTGAAGAAAATGAGAAACCACAGTCTAACTCGGTTACACCAGACATTCCAATCGAGAATTATATCTTGTGTGATCCACCGGTTAAACCGAGTAAGACTGAAGAGCCAAAAACAATGAAGTCAAGTGTACCTAGCCTTGAAGGGAATAATTTGTTGTACACGCTCAAAGGAGATAGCAACATCTACTCCGACAAAGATTTTCCAATTAAAAATGTAAATCAAGATTTAATTGAGCAAATTTTTGAAGGATGTACTGATAAGTTTTTGGGAAACAAGAATAGCAAAGTCACTGTCACCCAATGTGAACAAATTCCGTGTGAACAAATTAGAAAACAATACGGAAACCAAAAACTACCAGTTGAGCGAAAACAACAAGTGAATTCTGGAAAGGGTAAGGGCCAGGTACAGAGAAAGAAGGCTCAAAACAGGAATGCTCAAGCACCAAAAGTGCAGCAGTCTAAGACTGAACAACCAAAGGTTCAACAACCTAAAGTTGAGCAGTCTAAGGCTATTCAACCTAAGGCTGCACAACCTAAAATTCAACAATCTAAGGTTGAGCAACCTAAGGTTCAAAGGGTGCAAAACAAAAGAGCTCCTGTTAAGAAAAGAGAACAGAAAGTGAACTTTGTTGGATCCCAGGGCACGGACAAACTTGAAACATTTCAAAATAAATCTAACATTGATTTTGTAAAACAAGTTAGAATTTTAAAACGAAATGATCAGAACAATTATACCCAACACACCAATGGATGTGACTTAGGTCCAAGCACATCTAGATCCCAAAGTTCAGTGTCTGGTTCTCCGTCTGGTCATCAACACGTTTCTCCGAGGCTTGTAGAGCGGAGAATGTGTTTTGAATGTAGAACAGTTGGGCACATCGTAAGATACTGCCCATACTTGCAAAAGTTGAAAGGAAAAACAAGTGTTCCCCAAGAAACCAATTACCAAAAACAACCTGTTTCCCCGAAACAAGACCCACGTGTTTTGAAAGAAAGGGAAAAGAAGTTAAAACAGAAGAACCAAAAGGTAATTGAGAAGGCCTTAAAGTCAGAGGTCGAAGAAGAAAAACCTGTACAAGCTAAATCTAAAAATGTAAAACCAGTAAATGTAAAAACAATTAATACAAATACTAGTAATGGACAACAAGCTTGGAAACAAAAACAGGTAATTAAGTCAGGGGGAGCACCAGAGGTTCTATTTCCTAATCATCAAGTGATAGAAATCACTTTCCTTGATGATCAAGGACGACCCAAGTCCACAAAGGCTTGGGTCCCCCTCTCAAACTGATGTGTTAATTGCATGTGCAGGCGGCTCCAGGAGGAACTATTAATAGTCATTGGATTGTTGATAGTGGGGCTTCTAGGCACATGACTGGCGACTATCGTCTTCTTTTCGATGTGCGAAGTATAAGAGGAGGATATGTTGCATTTGCTGGCGACAAAGGAGGGTATATCACCGGCGAGGGAATGATCTCAAATGGAATTGTGAGTTTCGACAAGATCAATTATGTGCAACAATTGGATCACAATCTCCTGAGTGTTTCTCAAATCTGCGACAAGAAGTTCACCGTGCATTTTGATGATGCCGGATGTTATGTGCTGAAGCCAGGATTCAAGATCCCCCCAGAATGGATTCTCTTATCAGCACCAAGGGTTAATGATTTGTATTTCCTTGATATGAGTCAAGCAATAACTCAGTCTAAACAAGTTACTTGCTTCATTTCAAAAGCCACTGAAAAGGAGACGATCTCTTGGCACAGACGAATGGGTCATATTCACCTCAGAAAAATGAATCACCTAGTCAAAAACAATCTGGTGAGAGGTGTCAATGTGAAAAACTTTCAACTTCAAGATGTCTGTGTGCCATGTCAAAAAGGAAAGCAGATCAAGAAATCACATCCATTGAAAAAGGTTAACATTGTCAACATGCCACTCGAACGTTTGCATATGGACCTCTTCGGCCCAGTCAAACATAAGAGTGTGCACGGAGAAGTTTTCTGCTTGGTAGTTACTGATGACTACTCAAGATTTTCATGGGTTGCTTTCATGGTCCACAAGAGTGAGACTCCAGAAATTCTGAAGAATTTGATCACCCTGTTGGAAAATCTGAATAATCTGAAGGTGAGGCGAATTCGAAGCGACAACGGTACCGAGTTCAAAAACAGGGTTATGGATGAATTTTGCGCTGCAAAAGGAATCCTTCATGAATACAGCTCTCGGTATACACCACAACAGAATGGAGCCGCTGAAAGAAAGAACAGAACCTTAATTGAGACTGCAAGAACCATGTTGGTCGAGTCTCAGCTTCCAGTTCGATTCTGGACTGAAGCTGTCGCCTCGGCTTGCTACACGTTGAACAGGGTTCTCACAGTGAAAAGACATGGGAAAACGTGTTTCGAACTCCTACACAAGAAGACTCCCGACTTGGAATATCTAGAACCTTTTGGTGCACCATGTACCATGATTGATCCTGACGGGAAGTTTGGTGCCAAAGCTATCGAAGGTTACTTCCTTGGGTATGCTACTCCTAATCTGCGAGTATGGAACCTAACCACCAAAAGGATTGAAGAATGGGGTGAAGTAAAAGTTCAAAGATACTCTAATCCTCCGAAGCCTTCTGGTGAACCATGGATGTTCGACTATGATGGTCTTTTCGACTCATTCAATCTGCCGACATTTGATGATGATAATGCAATTGCTCAAATGTTGTCTGAAAGCGAGAATGCGACTGGCTCTCAGTTAGTTCGCCCAATTATTGTTGACTCTCAAGCAACTTCTTCTGTCAACAATCTCGTTTCAAATGAGGTGTTTAATGATGCTGTCGACTACAATTTGTCATCGGAAGATGAAGAGTATGTTGATGCAAATGATGGTGAAGCACGGGGTCCAGTTCAAGGTACTTCAGAAGCAACGGATCCAGTGTCTGCACCGATCGTTCAAGAAGAAAATGCATCATCTACTACAACTCAACAGCTTCAGAATGATATCGGGAATTTGAATATCAATAACTTGAGGACCAATGTCGAAACTCCTCTAGTTCCTGAGACCCGAATTCATAACATTCATCCTCAGCAGAATATTATAGGTGATGTTCTCAGTGGTGTAAGGACAAGAAATCAAATCAGAAACAATGAAAATGCTGGCTTGTATGCTGAGATAAGAGAATCAGGACAACAAAATGATTGGTCTTTCGCCTGCTATGTTAGCCAAGAAGAACCTAGATCTTGGAAGGAGGCATTGAAAGATGATTCCTGGGTGGAAGCAATGCAAGAAGAACTTCAGCAGTTTGAGAAGTTGGGCGTATGGAAATATGGTTGATAGGCCCGACAACTACAAAAAGATCGGAACTCGCTGGGTGTTTAAGTGCAAAAAGGACGACCGTGGGATTGTTGTCCGAAACAAAGCAAGGTTAGTTGTTCAAGGCTTCAGTCAGATCGAAGGTATTGACTACAATGAAGTGTATGCACCTGTTGCCCGTCTGGAGGCTATTAGAATCTTTCTAGCCTACGCATCCTTCAAGAAATTCAAGGTGTACCAGATGGATGTTAAAAGTGCTTTTCTACACGGAGTAGTCGAAGAGGAAGTATATGTCGAGCAACCACCGGGGTATGAAGATCCATTACATCCTGACAGGGTTTTACTACTTAACAAGGCGTTATATGGTCTTCATCAAGCACCTCGGGCCTGGTATGAAACATTGTCTACCTATCTGCTGAGCAATGGGTTTAGACGGGGTTTGATCGACTTTACCCTCTTCATCAAGGAGAAAGGTGAAGATCTTCTGTTGGTACAGGTGTATGTCGATGACATTATCTTTGGTTCTACCGATGATAAGTTGTGCAAGGAATTTGAAAAGGTGATGCAAGATCGATTCGAGATGAGTGCGATGGTGAAATGACGTTCTTCTTGGGTTTGCAAGTTAATCAATCCGATTCTGGAATTTTTATTCATCAAACCAAGTACGTCGGGGATATCTTGAGCCGGTTCCAGATGTCCGATTCGAAGTCAATCTCCACTCCTCTTCCGCAGAATCACGGGATTACTCCGGATGAGAAAGGGGAAGCTGTGGATTCTTTACTTTACCGTGCTATGATTGGATCTTTAATGTATCTCACCGCATTAAGACCTGACATTATGTATCCAACTTGTCTTCTCGCCAGATACCAGGCGAATCCGAAGGTCTCTCACTATGCTGCTGTCAAAAGGATTTTTCGTTATCTGAAGGGTTATCCTGACACCGGGTTATGGTACCCTAAGGATGATAACTTCGATCTCAAGGGTTATCCTGATTTCGGCTGCTGCAAGAAAGATGGAAAATCAACTACAGCAGGATGTCAGTTCTTAGGCAATCGCCTAGTCACTTGGCAATGCAAGAAGCAGACATGTGTGGCTACATCTACACGTGAAGCAGAATACATTGCTGCGTCTAGTTGCTGCTCCCAGGTTCTATGGATCCAACAACAGATGCGGGACTACGGTTTTGAATTCCTAACTACTCCTATTTATGTTGATAATGAAGCCGCTTTACAGATCACTAGAAATCCTGTACAGCACTCGAAAACGAAGCACATCGATATTAAATATCACTTCATACGTGATTGTTTTGAAAAGAGACTTATCGATGTGGTTCACATTCATACCGATCACCAACGTGCCGAGCTTTTTACCAAAGCATTTGATAAATCAAGATTTGATTATTTACTTTTGGTAAACGGCATTAAGGTGAAGCAAGAGTAATCGACATCAGGAAATCGTTTTTGTAAATATTTTTCTAAAAACCAAAAATCCAAAAATATTTTCACTTTATTTTATTTTTGAATTTTAGGGGGAGAAAGTTTCAAGAAAAATACAAAAACATTGAAAAATCACAAAAACACAAAAATATGTCTTTATTTTATTTACTTTCTGCATTTAAGGGGGAGAAAACTCAGAAAAACACAAAAACAATAGAAAAACAAAAATGAGTGTCTTGGTAATATAAGGGAAAGTGATATTACATCAGAGGTCGGTTGAAACATGCTTCTAGAAATCAAAAGAAAAAGAAAATGATAAGTAGCTTTACTAATGATGTACCGGTAGACTCACGATCATTTTAAAGTATGCAGGAGATATAAACATAACAGACTGAAAATCGGGTGGGAACCATTCATTGGCATATGGTCTTGGTACCGAAATTTCGTTTGATAGATTGCCGAGGTTCTGAGATATTTGGGGTTTATGCTTTTTATCATCTGGGTATCATGGTTGTTTCTATAAAAGACAAAGTCTAAGTTCTTCCATGATACCATACATACGTGTACATAATTCATACTGCATTCGACCTCAATAAGTGATAAACAATCACATGTCCATACAAAATAAGTGATAAAATATCACATTTATCCGGGAGTCAAGTTCGTCTCTCTGCTGTACGGAAGTACTGACCTGTTCACGGACTTGCTCCTGTGCCCTCATGCATCGAAAATCAAGTTCCTCATCAATAAGTGATTCTATCACATAGGGCTTGTTTTCAAATTCAAATAAGTGACTTGTTCACATTGTAAATATATACGTTAAAAACGGATGACAAATGGTATACTCCCCAGTATGATGAATCTCGTGCATACCTTGATACGGGAATGTGTCGTGAGTGGATGAACACCGATCGGTAAGTATAAATCATACATTAAACGTATCTCATTGTATTATGATTACACTTGATTGTTGAGTTTAAGTGGATAACAATATCGGTAATTGTGGTAGAATACTTATCCGCTTCTGTAAAAGAATTTTTAAAAGGAAATGTGTTTTGACAAAAGACCGCAAGCTGATATGATTCTCTTCGCCAGAAACTCGCAAAAATATTGTGTGTTTGTACATATTTATTTACTGCTTTATTTTTAAACAGTTTTGTCGTTTGGTGCCTATCAGCACGACATTAGCGGTGATGTCGTTTGATAACATTCAAAGGATATTAAAATTGTTACCTTTTATTTTATCAAACTTCAAAATCCAAAAAGATTTTCATTTTAATATTATTTTTGATTAACTGATGTTGGTGCTCAATCCGATACCTGACAAGCCGAGATACTTCATAAAAACTAACCTTTGCAGAACTTCATAATGGACAACTTTTCAAAATGGTCATTTCTGAAAACCTCCAAAACTTGAAGGGTTTGAATTGAAAATCCCTAAAATCCAAAGTGTTGGTGTTGGTGGAAATCTGATCCTTCGAGGAAGCAATGGCCCTCGAAAGATCAGATGGTCAAAGAAAGTCAATGAAAGTCAATCATCTCAGTCGAAAGATGATTTGGTCAACGAAGGATTTGACCAAATTGATCTTTCGAGTTGATCAGATTCTTTTGAAAGATGGTTTAGATCGAAAGATATCTTTCGAAGGATAACAATAAATATCTGGTATCCTTCGATCCAGATCTTTCAAATATCTGGATCTTTCGAGCCAAATAGGGATCCTTCGACTCAAAAGTCATCTTTCGAGATACCTTTACATCTTTCGAATGGTCTTGAATCCTTCGAGACGGTTGGACTTTCGAGGTCAGGATATATAATGGGTCATCTTCTTCATTTGTTCATTACAGTTTCAAAATTCATCACAAAACCCTCTCATCATCTCGAACCTCTGCCAAATTTTTCAAAACTTGTTAAGATCAGGATTCTTATAACAACATTCTTGGTAGGATAACCTTAATGCATTTTACAAACAACAACTTGTAATATTCACTGATCATGTGTTTCTCATCTTGTTTGTTTTTCATTTCTGATTAAACTGATAAAATAGGATGATGAATGTGAATGTATGGTAAAATGTTTAGTATTAGGTTTTGATTATCAAGTTTGGTTCGAATGAAACAGAGTTTGGATTGAATCCTGGTGCAAAGGGTTTGGGTTGGGTTAAACAGAGCATGTTTGGGTTCTAGGTTGTGTTGATTCTCCGGGTTATGGATTGGTGTTTGGGTTGGTTGAGATGTTGATGTTTTGAATAGATTTGATATTGTTGTTATCCGATCTAAAACACACTTAAAACCGCTTTAAAACTGACCAGAAACAACATTTAAACCCATTATCGGAAACTCACTTGAAATCCACCGGAAAATATTGCCGTTGAACAGTGATGCCGGAGGTCAACACGAAGGATGTTGACTCTCACCTCGATAGATGTGATGCACAACATCTTTCGATCTGAGATTCGAAAGATGTTAGATTTCTCGAAGGATCATCCTTCGATTGATCAAACCTTCGAATGATCAAGACATCTTTCAAAATTCTTGATTCTTCGAAAGATGATCTTTCGATAAGGTTGTCATCCTTCGAGGAAAGTGACATCTTTCGAACCATCTGTCATCCTTCGAGCCATGTTCAATCCTTCGATGGTGATTGGTATCCTTCGAAGGTTCAACACTTAGAATTTTTCCAAGAAATTGAAAATTTTCTAAGTGTGGAATTCCATGTTGACTGTTTGACTTTTTCTCATTACGTGTCAATGTGTGATTTTCAGAAATGGCACCAAAAGTAGGGAAAAAGAAACGGGCAAAGCCAACAAAGAAGGAGAAATCGGAGGTTGAATCTATGTCTGAATCTAGACATAACATGGCTGCCTACTTACAACCGGAAGGAAAGATCAGTCCGGAATTCACTGGAATCATGGAGTACCTTCATCGGGCACGTATCAATTATGCTATCACAACACAGCACATTGCCTATCAGTCACACATCAAGGCGTTCTGGAATTCAGCTGTGATTGAAACGGTGGAGAATAAGGAAGTGATCAGGGCATCAGTTGCTGAAAAACCCGTGGTTATTACAGAAAACACTATCAGAGAACGTCTACAGCTTGGAGATCAACCAGAAGACCCTACTTCTATAGATCTACAATGTCAGTGGGGGTTACTGATGAGGCTGCGGTACAGCGAAAATGTTCTGGCCAATCAGATCAACAAGAAGTATATGCCGCTTCGATACAAGTTCTTGTTGCATATCCTTATTCATTGCCTGAGCAACAAGCGTTCTGGATATGATCTGTCACCGATCGATTTAACTGGATTGTTTACGGCCTTGATTCTGAACACGCCGTTCAACATATCTCGCTATATCTTCGACAATCTGAAGGAAAACGCTCGAAGGCCCCTTCCGTCAGCAACACAGCGAACATCTACCAAATTCTGGTTATATCCCAGATTTCTGCAAATGGTGATTGACGATCAGATTCCTGATCTTCCAAAGGCTGAAGCAGATGTTCTTCCTGTTAATCTAATGAATGAGCGTACTCTGCTGATATTCAAGTCTATGTCTGCCTATAAGGAATCGGACCCAATTAGGAAACTTATTGGTCATCTTGATATTCCTAACTATGAGGCACCACAGAACAACAGATGGCGTCGAGACACGAGTGATTCTGATAATGAAGAGCCGAAGTTAATCACTTTGGCTGATACGCAACTCGGGGCTAAACATGGAATCAAAGCAGCAAGAAGGTCTGCTGGCAGTTCTAGTGCTGCAGCACGTGTTGAGGTTGACGTTAACGTTGCTGCTGAAGAAGTTCAGGGAGAGTTTGTCAATCCTGATGCTCCTATTGGTGCAGGTGGTGATGGTGGCGCTGTGGTTGTTGAAACAGGTGGTAGTGCAGGAGGAGCTAGTGGTGGTGCTAGTCAGTCTGGTACCGTTGCGACTGACAAGGGTAAAGGCAAAGTAGATGAGCCAAGGAAGCTGATTGATGAAAGCAGTTCGTCTTCTGAAGAGGAAGGAGGTTCTGGTGACGATGACTCATCGTCTGAGGATGATAATCCTCCTCCTCCAGGGATGAAGAAGGTCTTTGATAGTCGCGGAAATCCTCGTTTTGTGCGAATAGAGAAGACATTTGAAACTGGAGAATCTGACAAGGATGAGGATTATATCCTTACTTCTCCGGGTTTCGTTAAGAAGAGGAAAGCAAAATGGCAGGGTGTTCGTTCATCAAAGAAAGCTGCTGGTGGTTCATCTGATCCTGTTTCTATTCAGCATTCTACTGCTCCAGAGCAACAGATACCTCCTATTGGTGATCAACTGACTGCATCAGAGACGTTGGATCTTATGTCTTCTCCTCAGAGGTCTTCTGGGACACGCACGGTGACTGTTGATCAATAGCCACCTGCAACTCCCGCCTCAGGTACACATGTCCGACCCCCTCTCACTATTACTGGTCCTACAGGTGCTTCAGGTCAGGCTAGTCAGTCTGGATCTTCAAGACCTGAGCCTTCTCGGCCGACTCTGGCAGAAACTTTGTCGGGGTTATCTGAAGCTAAAAAGATCCAATTCCTGATTGAACAAGTCAGTGAATTAGGTTCCATAGTCGGTCGGCACACAACAACAATTGAAGAGTACCGTGTGCAGCGATCACATGATGTAGCGGCACACAACACGCTGTGTTCAATTGTTAATGCTCAGAACATCAAAATTAAGGAACAGGCCCGAGAAATTGAAAGGTTAAAGGAAGCAAACAGGGCACGTGACAGGGAGGTCGAAATTATGAAAAGGCATAGTACTAACTTGGAGACTCAGGCGAAAGCGTTAACGCAGAAGATTAATAGTCGTGATGATAGACTAATGGAAGCCTTCAAACCTATGTATGCAAACTTCAATAAGATTAATTCCAAGGTTGGTACATTGTGGAGTGAAAGGTACAATGCTTTAGGCATAGTTCCCTCAAGGCGTGAGGATGACAAGGATGATGATGCAGCGAATCCAGATCAAACAGCTGCCTCTGGTTCCGGTGCAATCGCATCCGGTGCTGCAGGTGGATCTGGTACACCTCAAGACACTCCTTCTGCTCCTCCAACAGCTACCACTGGCCCATCTGAGCAGACAGAAACACTGGAAACATCTACAGGGCCTGAACATATTAGTCTGGAAGCAGAAACGTTTACAGATCTCCCTGAATCCTCAGGTGCTCTTCAGTATCATCCAGTTACAGGTGAACTGTTAGAAGAGGGAGAACATGTTTCTGAAATGACTGATGAACAGATACTGGCTCTGACGGAATTGGATGATGTTGCTGTAAGCATGATTGATGCCACTCCGTTGGTTCAGGACGAAACCGATTTCTCTTCAATAGATGAAATCTTCATCGGTTCGGATCCTGAACGTCCTGTCTATGTTAGGGAAGATAATGCTGAGGTTATTGCTCCTGATGATGAAGATGTGGCAGAAAAGACTGCAGAGTTCGCCAATCTTTCTTCAGATTCTCCGACAGCTCAAGAAAACCATGAGAAAACTGTGAATGAATGGCGAGCGGATTTCCTTGCTAGGAATCCTCCTCCGCTCGCTCCGTTGGATCAGGTTAACTATATGAGTCTGGAGAAGAATCGGGCTCGGGGTCGCATTATTATACAACACTTACTCAACATAATACGAAAGTAAAATAAAATAGAAATTTAAATTAAATTTAATTCCAATAACAGTCAACATTTGACTTTGACTTTGACTTTTGGAAAACACGGGGTGTTACAGCCTCCCCTCCTTTAGGGAATTTCGTCCCGAAATTAGGCTGAGAGCCGTACATCGTCGTGATTTTGCCAATTTGATGCTTCAGATCTATCCGAACAACTGCGGGTACTTGGCCTTCATGTCGCTTTCGAGTTCCCAAGTGAACTCCGCGCCTCGCTTGCCTTCCCATCGGACTACCACGATTGGAATGCGAGAGCGTCTAAGTTGCTTGGTTTGGCGATCCATGATTTCGACTGGCTTTTCCACGAAGTGTAATGTTTCGTTGACCTGAAGATCGTCAAGTGGTATGACTGTATCGGGATCGCCTATACACTTCCGAAGGTTTGACACATGGAAAGTCGGGTGGACGTTACTGAGTTCCTCCGGTAGTTCGAGTCTGTAAGCCACTTTTCCGATCCTTTCCAGGATCCTAAAAGGTCCAACATATCGAGGCGCAAGTTTCCCTCTCTTGCCGAATCGGACTACACCCTTCCAAGGAGATACCTTTAGGAGTACGTAGTCACCAACTTCAAATTCAAGGGGCTTGCGTCGGTTATCGGCGTAACTTTTCTGTCTTTCCCGAGCCTTTACCAAGTTTTCCCTTATTTGGTGGATTTTGTCAGTCGTTTCTTGTAGAATCTCGGGACCGGTTAATTGGGAATGACCGATCTCGTGCCACACAATAGGCGAACGACATCTCCTACCATATAAGGCTTCGAATGGTGCCATCTGGATGCTGGAATGGTAGCTATTGTTGTACGAGAATTCGACCAATGGCAGGTATTTGCTCCAACTACCACCAAAATCAATAACACACGCACGGAGCATGTCTTCCAGAGTACGGATCGTTCTTTCAGTCTGTCCGTCGGTTTGTGGATGGAATGTGGCACTCAAATTCAGCGTCGTACCAAGAGCCGCTTGAAATGTTTCCCACAATCTCGAAGTAAACCGAGCGTCACGGTCAGAGATGATGTCTCGAGGCGTACCATGGTTTCGAATGATCTCGTCGGTGTGGATTTGGGCTAGTTTGGCCACCTTATAGTCTTCTCGTATTGGCAGAAAGTGGGCTGATTTGGTTAGACGGTCGACTATAACCCAAATACTGTCGTGACCTGATGGCGTGGTCGGAAGCTTAGTTATGAAGTCCATAGCTATGCTCTCCCACTTCCATATAGGTATCGGTGGTTGTTCGAGTAAGCCGGAAGGTCTTTGATGTTCAGCCTTAACTCTTGCACAGGTTAAGCAGCTACCAACGTAAAGAGCGATATCCCGTTTCATCCCTGGCCACCAGTACTTGTAGCGAAGACCCTGGTACATCTTGTCGGCACCGGGGTGAATGGAGTATCGGGATTTGTGGGCTTCATTCATGATAATCTTTCGCAAATCTGTCCTCCTCGGAATCCAGATTCGGTCCAGATAGTAGAATATCCCATTGGCTTTGCTTATAAGATGAGTTCCATCGTGATAGATCCTCTCTTTCTTCAATGTACGCTCATTAAAGCAAGCATGCTGGGCTTCACGGATGAGAGCTTCGAGGTTATGCTGTGCTTGAATGTTTCGGACACCTAGCACATAATTCTTTCTGCTGAGCGCGTCAGCAACTACATTCGCCTTGCCTGGGTGATAACGAATCTCGCAGTCATAATCGTTGAGGAGTTCTACCCATCAGCGTTAACGCATATTGAGTTCCCTCTGATCAAAGATATGTTGTAAACTCCTGTGATCGGTGAAGATCGTACACTTGGTACCATACAGGTAGTGTCACCAAATCTTTAATGCAAAGACAACTGCGCCTAGCTCGAGGTCGTGGTTTGTATAGTTCTTCTCGTGGATTTTGAGCTGTCGAGATGCGTAGGCTATAACCTTGTCTCGTTGCATGAGGACACAACCAAGACCAAGGTTTGAAGCATCACAGTAGACAACGAAGTCGTTGCTTCCGTCGGGTAGTGTGAGAATCGGTGCATTGCACAGCATATGTTTGAGGGTTTGAAAGGCAATCTCTTGCGCGGTTCCCCACACAAAACTTGTCTTTATGAGTAAGGGCGGTAAGCGGCACAGAGATTTTAGAGAATCCTTCGATAAATCGTCAGTAATAACCCGCTAATCCGAGAAAAGAGCGAACTCCGGACGGGTTCTTAGGCGTAATCCAACCTTTAACTGCTTCAATCTTCGCGGGATCGACGTGTATACCCTGACTATTCACGATGTGACCCAGAAATTGAACCTCCTCCAACCAAAATTCACACTTGGAGAACTTGGCGTAGAGTTGATTCCCCTGGAGTAACTCGAGAACCAAACGTAGATGTTGCGCATGTTCGGCCTTCGACTTGGAATAGATCAAGACATCGTCGATGAATACGATGACAAAACGGTCTAGGAAAGGCTTACACACGCGATTCATCAGATCCATGAAAACCGCGGGTGCGTTCGTCAAACCAAAAGGCATAACAACGAATTCGTAATGGCCATAACGGGTACGAAAAGCGGTTTTTGGTATATCTTCTTCTTGAATCCGTAAATGATGGTATCCTGAACGTAGATCGATCTTGGAGAAGCACTGGGCACCTTGTAATTGGTCAAACAAATCATCGATTCGGGGTAAGGGGTATCGGTTCTTGATGGTTAGCTTATTCAGCTCCCGATAATCGATGCACATTCGGAACGACCCATCCTTCTTTTTTGACGAAAAGGACTGGTGCGCCCCAAGGAGAGGTGCTCGGGCGAATACAGCCTTTTTCGAGTAGTTCCTGGAGTTGGTTTGAAAGCTCACGCATTTCGGAGGGAGCGAGTCGATAAGGGGCTTTGGCAACAGGGTTAGCTCCAGGAACAAGGTCGATTCGAAAGTCGATATCACGACTTGGAGGTAATCCAGGGAGATCGTCAGGGAATACCTGAGGAAACTCTCGGACCACTGGGACATCTTTGACTTCAACTTTCTTTTTCTTTCCCTCCTCCGCTACTACAATATTTGCCAAGAAAGCTCGATATTCCTTGCGGAGATATTTGCTGGCTTGAAGACATGACATAAGCTTGAGACCTTTCGATGCTGTTTCACCGTACACGCACAGCTGATCACCATTCGCGAGTAAGAATTGAATCATCTTTTCGAAGCATACAACTTCAGCATGGTTTTCGCGAAGAAAGTCCATGCCTACTATGACATCAAAACTTCCGAGTTGCATCGGAATAAGGTTGATCGGAAAGATGTGATTGTTGAGCTCGAGAGTACAATCACGGAGAACAGAATTAACCACGATAGATTTCCCAGTAGCGACTTCGACTTTGAACAACGACGATAGATAAGAGCGCTTACGACTAAGGAGCTTCTCGAATTCGAACGATACAAAACTATTATCGGCTCCAGTATCAAACAAACATGAAGCATATATACCATTCACAAGGAACGTACCATTAACCACATTGTTGTCTGCTTGAGCCTGGTTCACGTTGATGTTGAATGTTCTGGCTCGGGCTGCTGGTTGCTGTTGCTGCTGCTGCTGCTGAGGCTGCTGTTGAGGCTCCTGCTTGACAACCCTGTTCGGGCATCTGTTGGCGAAATGATTGGGATCGCCACAGTTATAGCAGACTCGAGCATTTACTGTCGGTGCTTGAGCTACTGGTTGTCCTTGCGGGGCTGGAAGTAGAGCTTGATTGGCAACAACTTGAGCTGGGGCTTGGCGAGGACCATAGCGGCATTGCGCGGTATAGTGGTTGTACACCTGACAGTGAGTGCAGTAACGGCAGGCGACACCCACCGGATGGTGATAGGAGCAAGTAGGACATGTAGGGTGGGGTCCTGTATACGCACGCTTGGCTGGCGGTGCACTTGCCACTGGCGCAACTAGAGCCGGTACGGCTTGCTGAGGAGCAGCTGTGATTGCGCAGTTCTTGTTGGAGCGATTCTTTCTCTTGTTCTTCTTCTTGCTTGGAGTGGCAGAGTCGGTTGTTGATGAGGTAGCTTGATGCAGAGACTTGACTTGCTTATCCCAGAAACCAGCTTTTACCCGCTTGTCATTAATCTCAGCGGCTAGCAGGTAGGTTTCCTCGATCGTTGCAGGCTTGGAGGCATGAACAAAATCCGCTACACAGTCGGGAAGAGTGCGAATGTATTTCTTGATGGTCATATCCGGAGTCTTGACTTGGTCGGGACAGATGATGCTCAACTGCTTGAAGCGAGCGGTGAGACTAGCATTGTCTCCTTCCTTCTGCTTGATAACCCAGAATTCATCCTCGAGCTTTTGGCGTTCGTGAGGAGGACAGAACTCGTCGATCATGATTGCTTTCAGTTCCTCCCACGTCAGCTCGTAGGCTGCGTCGTTCCCACGCTTGTTTCGCTCTGCGGTCCACCAGTCCAAAGCACGAGACTGGAAGACGCCTGTAGCGTTGAGAGTACGAAGATGTTCGGGGCATCCGCTTTGTCGGAGGGTGACTTCCACCGAGTCGAACCAATGAAACATGGCTGTAGGGCCATCCTCACCGGTGAACTCTTTTGGCCCACACGCTTTGAATTGCTTAAAGCTAAAAGCAGTCTTGTTGGAATCTTTGGGAAAGTCAGCTCGAGATTCCTCGGATGATTTGCTCACGTTCTCGTACACATCACTGACAGCTTTCGCTACAGTTTTGGAGATGATCGCAGCAAGACGTCGATCTCTCTTTTCCTGACGGGTAAGACGGCGAGACATAGATGATGACGACATGGTCTGCAATAGACATCGCCATGGGACTCAATCACAACGAAATCGAATCTCACCTCACACGTCTAGTTTACTAAAGCTTAGAATCACGCCGAATCATATAACACGTAACAAATAAGCACCAAAACTCAGAATGCACGTAATCACAGAAGCACATAAGCAAGTAGAGCATAGAACACTTAACACATACGCACTTAGCACAGAGGTAGTCAGAAAACAGAAACCTATACTTCCAAGTCAAGTGTCGTTCGTATAGTACATCGAGTAGCATCATATCGTATCATCTAACTTAGTCATATAGTGTAATATATCGCAATACTATCGTCTAGGTTTGCTTTAGCTGGGAATTGATTCGAGATGAGATAGCAATATGAGTTGTGCGTATTGATAGCAAAATCGAATAACCAACGGAAATATAAACACGTAAAACAGGCAAAACACATAAGTCAGCAAGGCAACCCATAAAAATCAAGAGATAGATTGTCTGCGGCTACTAGACATTGACTAACCAGGGCTATTCAACTATTCACAGTGGACTTGTCGTCACTTTCGACTCTAGGTGTCGTGTTTCTGCCTCAGTTCTCGGGCATTACGCACGCGTTCCCTAGGTCATACTTGTGAGTTCAGGTCGTTGGAGTCCGTCAAATGCCTCGGTGAGATAAAATAAAGTCTGGAATAATCGCCAAGGTTAGGGTTTCACCCCTAGCTTAGCAATTTCTTCCTTGTTTTAAGAAAATTTCGGGGAAAATTTGCGTCAAAATACGGGTTTCAGCCCTGATTTGGTATAATTCTCCCCGTTTGTTGGTAGAAACACATAAATAATCGACATAGATCAAACAACTTAGGCAGGAGTTTGCGGTTTTCACACCTAATCCTGTCCAAATTGCTGGCCTTGATTTGGAGTTCGAATACAGTGATAGCAAAGAATAGCATGATTAAGCGCATAAACTTGGTCTTGTGGTTCTTAGCTATAGTCTAGGTCTCTAAGACAGCGACCCGGACTAGGTCGTGTCTAACCTAATTCCCTATAGTTATGGCTCTGATACCAATCTGTCACACCCCAACCGATGGCGGAAAACATCGGGGCATGGCACTGAGCGAAACAGATTGTTCAGAAGTTTCCATAACAACTAATAATACCATTCAATTTAAATAGTACGTCCCATACCGTACCTCAAACGATAAACAAGTTATTACAGGTTAACATCTAAACAAATACTCTGTTCCGACGACTCAGATTTCAAATAAACAAAACATAAATTGTCTTTTTGGTTTCTAGACTTCCCCCTATGTCTTGACTTCCAAATAGCTAGCAATTAGCCATCCTAAGCACCTGTTACATACGTTAAAATAAAGTCAATACATATAATGTAAAGGTGAGTACACAAGTTTGATATAGCATATAGAGTTTGGAATCGTTTACGAATAACCAGCATGTTCACGTAATATAATGCAGCATGTTCGCTAATCGACATGAATTCTATCAATACCAGTGACTTCGAGTTGACTGCTACTGCAGTTCGAATGCATGGTCGCCACTGCGCACACGCAAATTGATTAGTCCCTAACAACCCCCGAATGAACAGGCGCCGAGTCCAGACTATAGTACTATCATTGTTAAGGCAGGTAGACAGCATTCATTGTACACACATAACAAACAAGCATCTTATTAGATCACGTATAGTGTCACACCCCCAAAATCCACATGCGGAACACCCCCGCTTGGAGGCGTGACTGACCAGGATCCAGCCACCAATTATACTGAGTATTGATTAATAGTAGAAATATTTAATATCCAAAATAGTTAGCAACATCGTAGCTTAAGTTCGATTAATTTGTTTAACAAAACAGCGGAAGCATAATCCAGATAGTTTTAAGGATAGTCCTTAATTCAGGATAAGTAAACCCAACACACGGGTTTTGACGAACACTACACATCCCCCAAGCAGCAGCTCCTGAGTCACTGGTTACCTGCAAAGCATGCAGTAAGGGGTCAACAATAATGCTGAGTGAGTTCACTAGTTGTCCAGTTTTAGTTTACCAAAAACTTAAGTTGTTTAGATAAAGCATTTATAATCACGTTATGGGGAGCTACCCCATCTGTAAGCTCACTAAACTGTAGATACCGAAACTGTTGACGGAAAGTTGTTGTGCCCCGAGTCAATGTCTATCGTCATTGACCATGTAGCAAGGTCTACTAGTTCACGCCCGATCTCCCCCGGTCACGGTGTGAGGTTGTCAAACCTAATAGCGCTATCAACTAATAACCCGTTCGCCCCCGGCGATTAATCGGTACTGTAAGCAGGGACTTAAAGTGATAGAGTTTCGTTTAGCATGGCTAGTTGTGATTTATAAATAATATCCAAACGTATCTCCCCCGGAGATAGTAATTACCCATTCTGGTTTCCCCCGGAGTAATGGGTCAAAAGTGTTTTTCCCAAAGTTGGTAATTTGTTCGTGTCCCTCTGCGGGACGCATGCTTTTAGTGTGTGAACTCACCTTAGGTTGCTCGGCAGATTAGGTTACTTTGTCAAACACGTTGGTCACCACGTCCTAACATGGTTACCAGTATAGGTCAGGTTTGGTGTACAAGCAATCACGTATAATCTACACATAACTAACACGTAGCATGCATACAAACAATCATGGGGTTATTGGGCCGGCCCTAATATTCATACAATCAAACAGCACACATAGTCCAGTCAACAGGTAGCCCATATTACACACATTATGGCCCAATAGCCCAAGTGGACAGCCCAGTCGCAACCAGGTGGTCTCGAGTCGCAACCAGGAGGTCTCGGCTTGTCACGCTATGGTTGCGAGTCGCAACCGTGTGGTTTCGAGTTGTCACGCTGTGGTTGCGAGTCGCAACCTTGTGGTTTCGAGCTGTCACGCCGAGGTTGCGAGTCGCAACCTCGTGATTTCGAGTCGTAATGCTGTCCTTTTCATGTTCACGTGCAGATTCAGATACATCAGTCCAAATTGTACTATGTAATCAGGCCCAAATCAAGTAATAACCAATAAGGTTTCACTAACAAGTTTTCCTAAACTGTCAACTAATAAAAATAGATCAAACATTGCCCTTTTTAAATCTTCAAGTCATCTTCAACAAGTTCATCACAAGTTCATAAATTTCTAGGGTTTTCATCTTATCATAATCATACATTTTTATGAACCAAAATCACATATTTTAACAAGATCATTTGCAAGAAACAATGAAACATAGTTTGGTTGGCCATAATCATTCTTAAACTACCATTCTTTAACCATTTTAAACATGTTACCAAGTATTTACACATAATGGTTTACACATATAGTGAAACTCATAAATCAACCTAAAATCATGCATAACAATTCTAACTAAACACTTTCTAGTTTATTTAATACACATAAATCCTATACACCTAAAAAAATAATCACTAACCGGTTGTGAAGAAGGTGCCGAAATGAAGGAAGAAATGAGAGAATGAAATGTCCGACTTGTGGTGATGATCTTGACCGAGTTTCTTGTCCGAGATCCTTGCTTGAACCGAAAGTTGGAAGAGAATGGGATGTGGTTGAGGGTTTTCTAGTGAGAGAGAGAGGAGTGTATGTGTTTGTGTACAAATGAAGGAAAGTGGGGAAAGTTGGGATTTATACCAAGTATCAAATAGGCTAAGGGGGTTTTCGGCCCAAGCCGGTTACGGCCCAAGAGGCCCACTCGGAACCGAGTGGTTGCGAGTCATGGTCTCGAGTCACTAGTATATACGCGTATATTTATATATATATAATACATACACAACACATATCATGCAAAAAGATCACGTTTTCATTTAATAACATATATATACACAAAAATATTACAAGGTGTTCGTTCGGAAAAACCTAGAGTGTCACATTATCCCCAAGTTTTAAGAACTTTCGTCCCGAAAGTTAAGGCAGCCACTGCCAAGCTAGCGTGTTTCAACGGGGTGTCACATCATCCCCCCGTTAGTTTGGAATTTCGTCCCGAAATTCGGTTGTAGCTTCAGTGCTGGGGGTTTCGTTTGGAAACAACTGGGGATACTTGGACTTCATCTGGTCTTCCCGCTCCCAGGTAAACTCTGGGCCACGCCGTGAGTTCCAACAAACTCGCACGAGAGGTATCTGGCTACGTTTGAGGGTTTTGATCTCTCGATCCGTGATCTCAATCGGTTCCTCAGTAAAGTGTAGCTGTTCATCAATAGTGAGTTCCTTGAAGGGGATTATGAGTGTTTCATCTGACAGACACTTCTTCAGATTAGACACGTGAAAAACATTGTGCACTGCACTCAGCTCTGCAGGCAGGTTCAATCTATAAGCAACCTTACCGATTTTCTCGGTAACTTCGAATGGTCCGACGTATCGCGGATTTAGCTTGCCCCGCTTACCGAAACGAACCACACCCTTCCAGGGTGAGACTTTAAGTAGAACCCGGTCCCCGACCTGGAATTCTAGCGGTTTCCTACCCTTATCAGCGTAGCTTTTCTGGCGGTCACGGGCTGCCGCCATGCGTTGTCTGATCTGGGAAATCTTTTCTGTTGTATCTACCACCAGTTCTGGGCCTGTGATTTGACTGTCACCGATCTCCGCCCAGCAGAGGGGTGATCGGCATTTACGACCGTACAATGCCTCAAAAGGTGCCGCCTGAATGCTAGTGTGGTAGCTGTTATTGTAGGAGAATTCCACCAGCGGTAGATGCTTTTCCCAATTCTTGCCAAAATCGATCACACATGCCCTAAGCATGTCTTCCAAGGTTTGGATGGTGCGTTCAGACTGCCCATCCGTTTGTGGGTGATAAGCGGTGCTCATATCCAAACGTGAGCCAAAGGATTTGTGCATAGCTCGCCACAACTCGGAAGTAAAACGAGCGTCTCGGTCGGAAATAATGGAAGTTGGCACTCCGTGTCTTGAGACTATTTCCTTTAAGTAGACTTCTGCCAAAGTAGAAAATTTGTCTGTTTCCTTAATGGCCAGAAAGTGTGCAGACTTGGTCAATCGATCTACTATCACCCAAATAGTGTCATTCCCGCGTTGGGATCTGGGTAGCCCCGTAACAAAATCCATGGCAATTTGCTCCCATTTCCACTTCGGGATTTCTGGTTGCTGGAGTAGGCCTGCTGGTTTCTGATACTCAGTCTTGACCCTTGCGCAGGTCAAACACTTACCAACGTAGGCTGCTATGTGGGCTTTCATGCCAGGCCACCAGTACGTGGTCCTTATGTCGTGGTACATCTTATCTGAACCAGGATGTACTGAATAACGGGACTTATGGGCTTCGTCCATCACTAGTTCACGCAGATCACCGTAGAGTGGGACCCAAATACGCCCTGCCACATAATAAGCGCCATCTTCTTTTCGTTCCAGTTGTTGCCTCGATCCTCGCAGGGACTCATTCCTGATGTTTTCCGGTCTCAGAGCTTCGATCTGAGCATTTCGAATCTGAGTGGGGAGGTTAGACTGGATAGTAAGTTGCAATGCTCACACGCGCTTGGGCGTAGTGTCTTTTCGACTGAGGGCGTCTGCCACAACATTGGCCTTGCCCGGATGGTACTTGATCGCGCATTCATAATCATTCAGGAGTTCGATCCATCGACGTTGGCGCATGTTTAATTCCTTTTGCTTGAAGATATGCTCGAGACTCCTGTGATCGGTGTAAATGGTGCACCTGGTACCGTACAGGTAATGTCTCCATATCTTAAGCGCAAAGATCACTGCTCCTAGTTCCAAGTCGTGCGTAGTGTAGTTCCTTTCGTGCGTCTTAAGTTGTCGAGAGGCGTAAGCAATAACTTTGTCGCGTTGCATTAACACGCAACCGAGCCCATGGATGGATGCATCGCAGTAAACCACAAAATCGTCAGTGCCTTCAGGCAACGAGAGAATAGGAGCACTACAGAGGTTATCCTTTAGTTTCTGAAACGCGGTTTCCTGAGCTTCACCCCATTTATAAACCATACCTTTCTGAGTAAGAGCCGTGAGAGGCTGAGCAATCTTTGAGAATCCCATGATAAATCTTCGATAGTACCCTGCTAGTCCTAAGAATTGGCGGACTTCGGTCGGAGTCTTAGGGGTAGGCCAATTCTTTATCGAGTCGATCTTTGCAGGGTCGACGTGAATTCCATCCTTGTTAACCACATGCCCAAGGAAATGGACTTCTCGAAGCCAGAAGTCGCATTTCGAGAATTTGGCATACAGTTGCTCATTGCGAAGGAGTTCGAGGATAAGGCGTAGGTGTTGTTCATGCTCTTCTTAACTTTTCGAGTAGATCAGGATGTCGTCGATGAACACAATTACGAATTTGTCGAGGTAAGGCTTGCACACTCGGTTCATGAGGTCCATGAATACTGCGGGCGCATTGGTCATTCCAAAGGGCATAACAAGGAATTCATAGTGACCATAACGGGTTCTGAATGCAGTTTTGGAGATGTCTTCATTACGGACCCTCAGCTGATGGTAGCCCGATCGTAAATCGATCTTAGAGTAGTAGCTCGATCCTTGCAACTGATCGAATAGGTCGTCGATTCGCGGGAGAGGGTAGCGGTTCTTGATGGTAACTTTGTTTAGCTCACGATAGTCGATGCACATTCGGAACGTGCCATCCTTTTTCTTGACAAAGAGTACCGGTGCTCCCCAGGGTGATGAACTAGGGCGGATAAACCCTTTATCCAATAGTTCCTGTAGCTGAGTAGAGAGTTCCTTCAGTTCTGCGGGGGCTAGTCGATAAGGCGCACGAGCTATGGGCGCTGCTCCGGGACCTAGCTCGATTTGGAATTCGACCTGACGGTGGGGAGGGAGTCCAGGTAGTTCCTCAGGAAATACCTCGGGGTAGTCACGCACTACTGGAAAGTCTTCAATCCTCTTTTCCTTTTCCTGCGTGTTGGTGACAAGTGCTAGGATAGCGGTGTGCCCTTTTTGCAAACACTTCTGGGCTTTTAGGAGCGAGATAATGCCTGTGACTTCTCCACCTTTGCTACCTTGAACAATGAGGGGTTTGCCAGAACGACGAGGAATACGAACTGCTTTCTCTTGACAGAGGATCTCAACGCGATGTTTGGATAACCAATCCATACCGATGACGACGTCGAAGCTTCCCAGTTTAACAGGAAAAAGGTCGATACTAAATGTTTGGCCAGGCAACTCTAGTTTATAGTCGCGGATGACGTGCGAGGCCTCGATGTTTCTACCATTGGCTATCTCAACGATGTGCTTGGAACTTAATAAGGCAGGTGGGTGCTTAAGCTTCTTACTAATACGTAGGGATACATAACTAGCATCGGCTCCAGAATCAAATAATACAGAAACATAACGATCATCGAGTAGGAACTTACCCGTCACAACATTAGGATCATTCCTTGCTTCTCCAGCTCCAATCACAAAAACCCTTCCTCTAGCACCGTTCCCAGCATTGTTGTTCTGTTCGTTGTTTCCAGCTCCCTGATTGTTGTTGCGGTTCTGGTTCAGTTCAGGGCAATTCTTCTTAAAGTGCCCCTCAGCTCCACACTGGAAACAACCTTTGGCGTTACCGTGATGCTGCTGCTGGTTCTGCCCCGCGGGACGTGGACTCCTACAGTCCTTGGCCTCATGCCTCATCTTGTTACATCGCTGACACTGACTTTTCCCACAAGGCCCACTGTGATGTCGATTGCACTTGTTGCACTTGGGGTGGTTACCGCGATAGCCACCCTGTTGTTGAGTGCCCTTGCTGTTTTCAGTCTTCCTTTGCTGTGCTGGGGCCTGAGTGGGGTTAGCATCCTTGCTTTGATTTCCTTCCCACTTACGCTTGTTGTCACTAGAAGTTCCGACAGTAGCACTGATCCTTTTGGGCAACCTGCCCTCTTCTACGGCCTGATCAGTAAGTTTGTGAGCAAGTCGAACGATCGGCTGAATGGCAGTGAGGTTGGCTGAAGTTACATGGCTTCGGATCTCTGGAGCCAAACCCTTGACGTACAACTCGATTCTCCGATACATAGGTCGAGACATGTTTGGGCAAAGAGCAGCATAGTCATTAGACAGCTTGGTGTAGGTCTCAATCTCCGACCCAACCATCTTAAGCGCATAGTACTCGTTCTCGAGTTTGTGGATGTCATCCCGGTGACAGTACTCCTCCTTAATCATATCCTTGAAATCCTCCCACGCAGTAGCATTAGCAGTTTCCAATCCAAACATCTGAATCTGCGCCTTCCACCAGGAAAGCGCGTTTCCTTCTAGCGTAGCAGTAGCAAACTTCACCCAATTCACAGGGGGACACTCACAGACAGCAAAGACAGCTTCAACTTTCTCAATCCAGTGCAGAAGACCTATGGCACCCTCAGTGCCATTGAAAGGGAGAGGCTTGCAATCCATGAAAGTTTTGAAAGTACACACGGGTGGTTGCGCAGGTGCATGCTGACCTGTTTGTGAGAAGCGAAGCGTATAGATTTAGGGATAAAAGGCGATGTGGCGGTAGGATCTAAACATCCTAGGATAACGAGTTTACCTCCAGGGTGAGCTGCGAAAGCTGCAGCCACCGTGTTAAGCAGGTTAGTGAATTGAGCCTGAGTCATGTTGATGTTTCCTCTTCCACGTCCACTCATTGTCTTCATAATCAGAAAACATAGCGTGAGCGTGATGTCGTGATATAGCGAGAATAAAATAGAAGAGGGAGGTGTATCTATCTAGTTAGGCACACTAGTACGTATAGCAAGATAGGAAATATAAGGTAAGCAAACAAGTAAACACTAGTCCGAGCTATAAGGTCTAATGGGTTGAGCCTTGCACTTGGAGTGTAGTGTCGTCGTGAGTCACGGGTTATAGTCTGGTTTTTCTCAAAAAGATTTTCCCTCTTTTTAAAACCAAGTTCACTATAACCAATGGCTCTGATACCAATCTGTCACACCCCCAAAATCCACATGCGGAACACCCCCGCTTGGAGGCGTGACTGACCAGGATCCAGCCACCAATTATACTGAGTATTGATTAATAGTAGAAATATTTAATATCCAAAATAGTTAGCAACATCGTAGCTTAAGTTCGATTAATTTGTTTAACAAAACAGCGGAAGCATAATCCAGATAGTTTTAAGGATAGTCCTTAATTCAGGATAAGTAAACCCAACACACGGGTTTTGACGAACACTACACATCCCCCAAGCAGCAGCTCCTGAGTCACTGGTTACCTGCAAAGCATGCAGTAAGGGGTCAACAATAATGCTGAGTGAGTTCACTAGTTGTCCAGTTTTAGTTTACCAAAAACTTAAGTTGTTTAGATAAAGCATTTATAATCACGTTATGGGGAGCTACCCCATCTGTAAGCTCACTAAACTGTAGATACCGAAACTGTTGACGGAAAGTTGTTGTGCCCCGAGTCAATGTCTATCGTCATTGACCATGTAGCAAGGTCTACTAGTTCACGCCCGATCTCCCCCGGTCACGGTGTGAGGTTGTCAAACCTAATAGCGCTATCAACTAATAACCCGTTCGCCCCCGGCGATTAATCGGTACTGTAAGCAGGGACTTAAAGTGATAGAATTTCGTTTAGCATGGCTAGTTGTGATTTATAAATAATATCCAAACGTATCTCCCCCGGAGATAGTAATTACCCATTCTGGTTTCCCCCGGAGTAATGGGTCAAAAGTGTTTTTCCCAAAGTTGGTAATTTGTTCGTGTCCCTCTGCGGGACGCATGCTTTTAGTGTGTGAACTCACCTTAGGTTGCTCGGCAGATTAGGTTACTTTGTCAAACACGTTGGTCACCACGTCCTAACATGGTTACCAGTATAGGTCAGGTTTGGTGTACAAGCAATCACGTATAATCTACACATAACTAACACGTAGCATGCATACAAACAATCATGGGGTTATTGGGCCGGCCCTAATATTCATACAATCAAACAGCACACATAGTCCAGTCAACAGGTAGCCCATATTACACACATTATGGCCCAATAGCCCAAGTGGACAGCCCAGTCGCAACCAGGTGGTCTCGAGTCGCAACCAGGAGGTCTCGGCTTGTCACGCTATGGTTGCGAGTCGCAACCGTGTGGTTTCGAGTTGTCACGCTGTGGTTGCGAGTCGCAACCTTGTGGTTTCGAGCTGTCACGCCGAGGTTGCGAGTCGCAACCTCGTGATTTCGAGTCGTAATGCTGTCCTTTTCATGTTCACGTGCAGATTCAGATACATCAGTCCAAATTGTACTATGTAATCAGGCCCAAATCAAGTAATAACCAATAAGGTTTCACTAACAAGTTTTCCTAAACTGTCAACTAATAAAAATAGATCAAACATTGCCCTTTTTAAATCTTCAAGTCATCTTCAACAAGTTCATCACAAGTTCATAAATTTCTAGGGTTTTCATCTTATCATAATCATACATTTTTATGAACCAAAATCACATATTTTAACAAGATCATTTGCAAGAAACAATGAAACATAGTTTGGTTGGCCATAATCATTCTTAAACTACCATTCTTTAACCATTTTAAACATGTTACCAAGTATTTACACATAATGGTTTACACATATAGTGAAACTCACAAATCAACCTAAAATCATGCATAACAATTCTAACTAAACACTTTCTAGTTTATTTAATACACATAAATCCTATACACCTAAAAAAATAATCACTAACCGGTTGTGAAGAAGGTGCCGAAATGAAGGAAGAAATGAGAGAATGAAATGTCCGACTTGTGGTGATGATCTTGACCGAGTTTCTTGTCTGAGATCCTTGCTTGAACCGAAAGTTGGAAGAGAATGGGATGTGGTTGAGGGTTTTCTAGTGAGAGAGAGAGGAGTGTATGTGTTTGTGTAAAAATGAAGGAAAGTGGGGAAAGTTGGGATTTATACCAAGTATCAAATAGGCTAAGGGGGTTTTCGGCCCAAGCCGGTTACGGCCCAAGAGGCCCACTCGGAACCGAGTGGTTGCGAGTCATGGTCTCGAGTCACTAGTATATACGCGTATATTTATATATATATATATAATACATACACAACACATATCATGCAAAAAGATCACGTTTTCATTTAATAACATATATATACACAAAAATATTACAAGGTGTTCGTTCGGAAAAACCTAGAGTGTCACATTATCCCCAAGTTTTAAGAACTTTCGTCCCGAAAGTTAAGGCAGCCACTGCCAAGCTAGCGTGTTTCAACGGGGTGTCACATATAGCATGCGCAGATTGGTTATCGATAAGATAGTATTGAGTCGTGTGATTGATGTGTTTTGAATAGTTGAACGTATGTAACACCCAAAAGTGCTAAAAGCAAAAAGGGATCGAGTATACTCACAATGATTTGGTATGGATTGAAGGGAGCGCTGAGAGTAAATTAGCTTGAATAGTTCGATAGTATAACAATGAGTAACGCGGAAATGCAACAAGTGATAATGGATCGATTGGGTCGTTCGATCGGACAGTTGGTTCGATCGGACGGGTTGTTCGTTTGGCTTGAAAGTCCATTTGAACATTTCCCATTCGATCGGCCGGCAAGCTCGATCGGCTGGTCCTTTCGAGTGGATTGTTTCTTCCTTTAGGAAAGGATGTGTTTGTGTACGATGGTTTGAACTTTTGAAGTTTTTGCAGCATTACCTTTCAAGTCGGTCGATCGAACGGATTGTTCGATCGGTTAGCCCAACCGATCGGTTAGCAACTTCATTGTTATCAAAATGTGCCACTCGAATGGGTGGCATGCTCGATCGGGTGACATTCCAATGTTTCGAAAAATGGTTAAGTGTTGAAGTGTAATATCTCATGATTCGATGAGTAACGTTACAATCGAATGGCGTAATCGATCGAACATCACTTCGTCAATACTACACTTTGTGGATTTGTGGGTCCATGTGTTAGCCGATCGGCTGGCCCGGTCGATCGGCTGGGTTGTCCGTTCGGTTGGGTTGTCCGTTCGGTTGGGCTGTTCGATCGAACAGCCTAACCGTTCGGCCAGCATTTCTGACCTGGTTAGCCTATCTTCTAGCACTTGGTGGTTTTTGTTAACTTGATGTGATCTCGAGGTAGTTTGATAACGAGTTGAACCACAAAAACCTAAGTCCTTACTTGGTTCACTGGTTCGGGCAGGAATCACCCAAGTCCGGTTAGTGAACGGTTCGGAACCTCAGTTTAACGTTTATCCCGAAATCGGTGAACCTCGTAGGTAGAATCCGAATCTTTGAACCATGTGTTTGTTTAGGATGATTTGTAAGTCGGTTCAAGCTCCGTTTTCACCGGTTGAGTGTAAAAGAGTTGAAAGATAGTTGGAAATCCATCTTTCAATCCTTTTCCACCGTGAAATGTTAAGACCTTTGGTAGATTTTAGGTTATTTATGTGGAAATCGGTTAGATCTAAGCTAATCATGGTGGAATGATGCCAAAACTTGATGTTCTTGAAGAACACCATGATGACATCACCCAAGAACACTTAGATCTTGGTGATTTCATGGTTGAAATCCAAGTTTTGAAAGATAGAAAGGTGTAGAATCGATAAATGAACAAGAACGTACAAGATTTAGAGTGAAAACTTACCGGATCGGAGAGAAATCCGAGAAATAGTGAAGAACAAAAGTAGAAAGGGTGACAATGACAGCCCTATTTATAGGCTTCCAAAAGAGGAAAGGCCCACCCGTTCAAACAGGATTCTTGGCCGAATGGGCTGCTCGATCGAACAGCCTGTTCGATCGGCTAGCCTGTTCGATCGGAGGTCCTGTACGATCAGGATGTTCCTTTTTGAGAGTTTTGCGACGATTTTTGATATTTCGATTCCGGTGAATGATGATTTGAGTATGAAAGAGTTCTAATTCAAATTACTTTCAGTCCTAACCACTATATCTAACATATAAGCATCCTTACACCACAATTCGGGTTCGAGTTCGATTGAGTTTGATTGTCCTTCGAGTTTCGATCTGATTTGATCGGTTCACCACACATAACGACGTAAAATAAACATGCACAAGTAACACGTAAGGCACACACATACGTATAAAAGTACCAAATTTCCGTATTCGAGCTCGATGTTTGATTCGATTAGCTTGATTATTGATTGATTGACTTTATCGCATTGTTACTTCCTATTATTCAAGGTCGGTCGTCGGTTCGCAGTTAGATTATCGATCGATTAATTTGATTATACAACACTTACTCAACATAATACGAAAATAAAATAAAATAGAAATTTAAATTAACTTTAATTCCAATAACAGTCAACATTTGACTTTGACTTTGACTTTTGGAAAACACGGGGTGTTACACCCAATTCACCAACATCACCAAATCATAAAATTTAACTTACTTGATAGTGAAGAACACTTAGGAGATCGATAATCTTGATACATGCATCCTAAAATCCTTCAATTCCCTTTTTGATTTGAAGATTTCTTGAAATTTAGGGTTTACCCCTCTTCCTTTGGTCTGGTCGATCTCAAATATGCACACAGTGTGTGTGTGTGTTTTGAGCTTTGTTTATTTAAAACACAAGTTCCTTCCATCTTGTCAAGTTTAGTCCCTCTAGATTAGGTGTTTATTTATTTCTAGGCATTTTCCATTCTTAGGCATATATCATAACACATTCTTTAATCAAATAAATTTAAAAAATAAAGTTCTAACAATTATGCATAATTTATCACTTTTGGTGTGTTACAGAGGGTGAATGTCACGAAGTTTGACAACGAGAATACTGAATTCTGGGAAGCAGATGATCGCCCAGTAGAGAAAGTCGTGTATCTAAAGGTAAGAAAACTCAGGTTGAGAACAGGGGAATGAAGGACAATTTTCGCAAAGAAGGAGTATCTTATAAAGATACGGTGGCATCGGTGGACCGGAATTGCCAGGCAGTCCCGGGAAGCTCGAGCTCCAGCAGAATCGAGAGGATTATAGAAGTGCATAAGGAAACAAGCGCTTTTTTCGCCTTCCAGGAGAAGGCGGTGGTAGGCAGAACCAGGGACATAAAAACTTTATCGGCTATGAAGTAGTTGTTGGCTTCAAATGGATATGCAGAAGCGAAGGTATATTACGTGGGTGGTTTGTGTGTTTTAATTGTGTTTCCGGAGGACTACGAAACAGTGGAGTTTCTCAACAATAACAATATATGGAACGAGTGGTTCTCCTCCTTAAACATGTGGGATGGACAGTCTGTGCCTTATGAGAGAATAACATGGATTAAATTCGACGAAGTTCCGGTACACCTGGCAGAAAATAAGGTATTCAATGAGATGGCAGAGCATTATGGTAAGGTGGTTCATATGTCTTAGCTCTCTCCCGAGGTTAGAGATCTCTCAGTTAACCGGGTGGGAGTTCAGGTGAACCACGGGAATTTGATTTCTGATTCAGTAATTCTAAGTTGGAAAGGAAGTATAAGGTATGGGTTTTAGAAGAACAAAGTGATTGGGTTCTGGAATGTCTGGTGGATGTGGTTAAACCATCGATGGTCACCGGAGAAGATGAGGAGATACAGGTGCAGGAAGATTTTCCGGGGAAGTTAGATGGCCGAGAGGAAGAACCTGAACAGACGAAATTGCATGGGGGAAAACGGATGGAAGGTCAGCATTAAATGTTGAGGAAGGTGGGGAAGAAAGCCAATGAATGTTTGTTTCTCAAGGTGTCGGCAGTCATTATGATGATGTGGGTCCCAAAACACATGAGCACATGAAAAGAAAAAAACCTTCTAACCTACTTAAAGATAGACACAAGACGAAGCCCAAACCGGTGAGCCCATTAAGCAATGAAAGGCCCAAAAAGCGAAATACGGTGGATATGGAGGACCCTTTTGATTTAAATGACATTTTGGGCCAGGACTCTATTTTTAATTACAGAAGCAAGAGGGAGAAGATAGAGGAAAGAGGGTAGTCTAGTAATAGGGCGATTGACTTAAACCAAAGGGCGTTTTCAGCAAGCGATCGTAACGAAAGTTCCTCGGGAGAGACTCTTGTGGAGAATACGCAAGTTAGGATGGTTGAAGTGGAACCGGCTCCAAACGAGATTGAAGGAACAATTGCGATAGGGAACATTGTTGGGGTAGATCTTAGAAACCATAGTAACTGGGTGGAAGAGACTCTACTTAAAGAAGGCAACAATGAGGTTAGACAATGAATTTTCTTTCGATAAATGCTAGAGGGATTGGGGGTTCTGTCAAAGATGGTTGCATTAGGGGTATAAAGGAGAGGAACAAGATTGATTTTATCATGATCCAAGGAACGAAGCACGAGGACTTGTTGGGATTTAACTTTGTTAATTTCTGGGGCAAACACGACTTCGGCATGGAGTATGTTGGTGCTTCAGGTCAGTCGGGTGAATTGCTTTGCATTTAGGACAAAGGCGTCGTCGAGTGTGGCTGTTCAGCGAAAGATAGAAATTTTCTGTTGATTAATGGAAAATTAAAAGGGTCACAAGAAGAAATCAACATTATAAACGTGTATGCCCCCAGAAAACACCGGAAAAACTTATTTTGTGGAACAAGATCAAAGAGAAGATGGGTGGTTTTGGGGGGGTGTGGGCTGTGGCATGTGATTTCAACGCTGTGAGGTCGCCGGGTGAGAAGAAGGGTTCCAGCTTCAAGAATGTTTATGCGAGAAATTTTAACGAGTTCATAAATAATACAGGCCAGGTTGAATATGACATGAAGGGTAGGAAATACACGTGCGTAAGGGAAAAAGGAAGGAAGCTTAGTAAAATTGATCGATTCTTATTTTGCCCAAAATTCTTTTTCAAATGGCCAGAAGCTTGCTTAAGGGGGCTGCCGACAATGTATTCTGATCATTGTCCTCTAGTTCTAACTGTGTCTAGTAAGAACTTCGGTGCAAAACCTTTCAGAATTTTCAACTAGTGGTTTGATATCACGGGCTTTCAGGAAATGGTAGAAAAGGCGGCGAGTGTTACGATTAGTGAAGATGGACCAACTGACATCGGGCTTATGAAAATTTTTAATTCAATTAGAAAGGCTCTCAAGGAGTGGAGAGATGAATCAAAAAAAAGGAAGGGGAAATTTTTCATAAGGCGGAGGAAGAATTACAAGAATTAGAAGAATACATGGAGGAACGAGACCTGAATGAAGAAGAAGAATGGGCGTATGTGGAAAATAAAAAAGTGGTTCTTGACTTTGAGTTAAGAAAATGCTCTGATATGAGACAAAGATCGAAAACGAGGTGGGCGCTTGTCGCAACCCCCGACCCCTGCCCAGGGACACGGGCGACCGCGGCCTACTCGGAGATGGTGGTATCGGTGTTTATCATTAATTTGGCAGCGGAAATTTCATCATGACCGTAGTTAGGAAATATTTTATCATAGTAAAACACCACATTTTATAATTTATAAATATATGGGAAAAACCTAAGTTTCCATTACAAACATGTTTTTAGGGATAAACCCTAATTTATTGAAATAAAACTTCTTCTTTATCTAGGTAACTTTTATAGCCACTTTTCCAAACCTTCAGTGCTCTACAGCTGGCTTCTATTTGGCTTTAACATTTTGTTACTTGAAATGCGTTTTAAAAACATTTTATCAGCAAGAAATACTTGCGAGTGAATCCCAGTTTAATCAAAATAGGTTTTATCATTTTACAGCATTGCGGCAATCCAATAATTACATTTGTTTATATCTACTTTAATTACCACCCACGGTACTGTCAATCCTGACTGGTGGTAATGTTACTACTCACAGTATAGTAACAAATTTTGTAAACAAAACCCCAACATACCGACGATAATTGTAGATTTACAAATACTCAATCACTGTTAAATATAAATTAAAACAATTGAGGTTTTTTAAAAACACTTTGTGAAAAGAGGAATTACTCACAAAAAGGTTTACACAAAAAGGAGATTACTCACACTGCTATTTTAGGTATTTCCTTGTGACTTCCTGGTTATAATCTAATAATTTAAACAATGCACACGCGTTAGTATAATAACCCAAATTTACATTAGTTATACCCTCCCCGAGACAGAACTCCAACGACTGAGTCAGGCAGAGCCTTGACATGCGTTACAGAGCACTAGATCAATCGAGCAGCGTATCTAATACGTAACCGGGGGTTTATAATACTTACATCGAGGCATAGCTTCGCTATTTTAGTGGGTATAATACCCGGGAATTACTTTAGCTATTCAGAAATTTAGAGTGAGAATTGTGTGATGAACGAATTTCAAATGAACGTCGAACTCCAATTTATAGGGCTGATCAGGGAGTCCCTAGCGGCCCGCGAGAGAGACAAAGGGGCTCTCGCGCCCCGCGAGCTAAGTTGAGTAGGGTGTAGCTGGGCTGAGTCGACCCAGTAACTTCGATACGCTGATGCCACGTGGTGGCACCGGGTTACGCCACTCGTCCCCTCACTCACGCCCCGCGACAGACATAAAATATTGTTTTTATTTGATTTTTATTAAAATAAAGGTATTTCGGGTCCGGTTTTCGTATACGGGGTGTATTTTAGGACGTATAGGGATGTTATAAGTATTTTAGGACGGTTGTTATAGCGCTGGAAGGAGATGAAAAGACCGAATTCTTTCATGCCCATGTCAACAGTAGGAAAGCCTCGAATCAGATCCTGGGTTTAAACATGGGAGAAAGATGGATCACTAAACCGACGCTTGTTAAAAAGGAAATTATGTGTTTTTTTAGAAACAGGTTTAAGGAAGAGGCCCGTTTCAGGCCCAAGTTGGTTTGTGAAGACATTAAGAAGTTGGCTGATGACGATAAGGAGCTCTTGATAAAGCCATTTGTGTTGGCAGAAATTAAAGAGGCGATTAAGGATTGTGGAGACGATAAAGCCCTCGGTCTTGATGGGTTAAACATGAAGTTTATAAAAAGATTTTGGGATTTGTTCGAAAAGGATTTTAAAGGCATTATGGATGATTTTTTCGAGAATGGTAAGATTAGTACGGGATGTGGTTCCTCATTCATAGCGTTAATTCCAAAAATGAAAGACCCAGTGGAGCTGAAAAATTATCATCCTATTAACCTCATCGGTATCATTAGCAAAGTTATATCAAAGGTCCTTGCCAACCGGCTCAAAAAAGTGGTGGGGTCGGTTATCTCAGAATCTCAGTCGGCTTTTGTTAATGGTATATATATAATAGATGGCCCTCTCTTGATTAACGAGATCGCTAATTTGGGGGAAAAGACCAAGAAGAATGCATTCTTCTTAAATATTGATTTTGAAAAAGCGTATGACAACGTGCATTGGAATTTTTTGAATAATATGATGAAGCAGATGGGGTTCCCGGATAAATGGTGCTATTGGATCATGGGTATCCTCGAGTCAACAAGATCTTCTGTGTTAGTAAATGGGTCCCCAACCTTTGAGTTCCAATGTTATAAAGGTTTACGCCAAGGGGACCCGATCTCGCCTTTTTTTATTCATTATGATGATGGAGGCTATTTCATGCATGATCGAGAAGGCTAAGAGTGTTGGTGCCTTCTCTGGAATTCAAACTCCCAATGGCCCGTGTGTTTCCCATTTGTTATATGCGGACGATGCAATTATCCTCGGGGAATGGTCTTCTTCAAACATAAAAAATGTGGTGTGCATTCTTCGGATGTTCCACCTTTGTTCGGGCCTTAAAATAAACACTGATAAATCTAATATATATGCCATTGGTGCTCAAGCGACGGAATTAAGTGATATGGCTAGGGATGTTGGATGTCAAGCGGGATGCCTTCCTTTTAAATATCTCGGTCACATGGTGGATGCGAACATGAACCGGGTGAGTAATAAGAAAGCAGTCTATGATATATTTGACGCTAGACTTGCTAAAGTGAAAGCGGCGTTATTATCGATCCGGGGTAGAGTAACGCTTATCAGATCTGTCCTTGAGATTTGCCTAGCTGCTACTTTTCTCTATGTAAGGCTCCGGTTCAATTCGTTAAAGATTTGGAGTCTAAAATTAGGAATTTCATATGGGGTGGGGACAGGTCGGTAAAAAAGCTGCACTGGATCGCCTGGGATCGTGTGTCGCTTCCCAAAAAAGTGGTGGGTTGGGTCTTAGCAAGCTAAGAAATGTTAACACTTCCTTACTCACCAAATGGGGTTGGAGATTCCTATCGAACAAAAGCAAACTTTGGTGCAAAAAGATCGAGGCTTTACATCATAACAGGAATCGCGGGGATTCATTCCGGTGAAAAAAAACTCTTGGTGGAGTCTGGTATAATATTGTCCAAACATTAAACAAAACCACAGTCGACGCCCCCCCCCCCCCCCGAGGAACTTCTACAAAGCTTTGGTTGGTTGTGGTGATGATATTGCCTCTGGTTGGACCCGTGGATATGTGGTATTCCATTAAAAGAGAGTTTCCCAAATTTGTTCAAATTGGAAATGGAAAAAGGATGTAAAGTTAGTGGCTGTTTCGGTGGTCAAGATAGCCATCAGAGGTATAAGTGGCGGTGGAAAAAGCCTTTATCGTCCGACCTAGAAGTCAACGAACTCGTGACTCTATGCTCGATACTGCAGGTTCAATTAAATCAAGACCGAGATATTTGGGAATGGAATGGTGCGGCTGATAACGAGTTTAGTACGGAGGCGGTAAAAAGGCTTCTCGATAAGAATAGGATTCTCTCGGACGTGTATGTGCTAGATGTATGTAAGTGGATTCCTAGTAAATGCAATATTTTCATTTGGAGGGCTGAAATGGGAAAGATTGCGACTCTTGTTGCGCTAAAAAGGAGAAATATCGGCGATAATAATACGACATGTGGGTTATGTGGAGAACGGGAGGAGACCGTTGATCATTTGTTTACAGCGTGCTACTTCGCTTCAATGCTATGGCCATACATTAGTAATTGGTGGAAGATCCATAATATAGTTACGTTCTCGTATAAAGACCTTATAAAGATGCACGATCATATTGGTTTGAGAGGCCAGAAAAAAGAAGCTCTAAAGGGTATCATCAGGTTAGGGTGTTGGATCATTTGGAGGGCGAGAAACGATGAGAGATTTAACAACAACACGGTTAAGTTAGATCGTATTATCAGTGAGGTCAAAAGTGTGGGTTTTTTGTGGTGTACGTCTAGAACTAAAGGAACGTGTAAATTTACAATGTGTGTTTAGGCTGTCTCGATTTGAGGTGACTTGTGTTTTAATGAAGTTTACTTTAAAAAAAATAATAGTTCATCGATTTCAATTTCTTCCACCATAACAGTTCGTTGAATTCAAAATATATTTCACCGTCAAGCAGTTACTCCAATTCCATCACAAATCATAATTTAATATTTAGTTTTTTGAGTCCTTCTCCTATAATAAAGGGTTACAAATTTTGTGTACTTTTGTTTTCCTTTCTTCTGAATATTAAGTTTTACTAATCTTTTTGTTTGATTTGATTAGACCGAAATCAAAGAAGTATTGAATAAAGAATCCACTAATTTACTTTGAATGTTTAACCGATTAGTTTTAGCATATGTATATGGGGCTCTCACCTCTTGGCAACGGTGACTAAGGGGCTATTTGTTTACTTCTTAATGGGGTTCTTAATGTATCAGATCTCTTAATGGTTCAGCACTTATGGTTTAGAGCACTTAATGGTTTAGATTGTTTGTTTCGTGAGCAAATGTCTGAATGGCTCAGACAATTGCCTTTGAATGGCTCTGACATTTGCCTCTGAATGATTAAGCATTATATTGAGTCTGAATGGTTAAGATCTCTAATCTGAATTGGTCAGACATTTGCCTCCGAATGGTTAAGCATTATATTGCCTCTTAATAGTTCAGACCTTTACCGATTCAGCATTTAACTATTCGGAAGTTGCCAAACGGCCTCTCAGACATTGAAAAAATATAATAACTCAAAAATGTTAAAGATGAAAGGAAATATTTGGTGAAAGGTGAGATATTAAGATAAAAAGAAGCAAAACGAAAACGAGGAGTAAAAAAAGTCAATGTTTTAAAAACCGGTTTTTAAATCAAACCGGATTAGGCTAAAAAATGGTTCAACCGGTTGAACCAGATTGTACCGAGCGGTTAAACCGGGTTGACTAGCTAACTCTATAATTTCATAAGTTACAACATCAACTCAAAAGTTAATCCAAAAATGCATCATTACATATTAAAAGATAATCCAAAAGTAAATCCATAATAAAAATAATCCAAAAGATAATCGAAGTCATCCAATTTTCCAACAAACTCTTTTAAATGAAAGTGTACGATATGTTTAAACCATTTAAGTGTTGAATACATCAACTATTTTCGTTTCATACATTATTAAATAAGAACTTTTAGTTACGAACAATCATAATATATAAAAATTACGTAAGATAAGTAACATATATAATAAAAATAAGTAATAACCCAAACTAAAATAACCCTGGGCCGGTACCGGTATTACGTTTCAAGCCGGTATACCGGATTTTACCACCGGTACAAACCTTATACCGTTTCACTTATTTACCGGGGTGTTTCGTACCGGATTTACATCTGGAAACGGTAATACCGGTATAACCGGCCGTTATTTACCGGTTTTTAAAACATTGAAAAAAGTATGTTTTAGTTTTATTTTTAGGGTTTTAAATCAAAACTACGTAGTTTTTAATGGTTTTACACCTAGGTTTAGGTGTGTACCAGCCTCATATTCACTTTGTTCTAATATCATATGTCTTGAAAAACAACTGCACCTATTTTTTAATAGAGTAAACTGCCATTTTGGTCCCTGTGGTTTGGTCAATTTTGGCACTTTAGTTCAAAACTCAAACTTTTTACATCTGGGTCTCTGTGGTTTCGTTTTTATTGTCATTTTGGTCAAAAATGAAATCAGGTCATATTTGTCTAAAAAAATCCTGTTATTTGGTCATTTTCTGCAGGGGCAAAATGATCATTTCTTTTTTATAAATAAATATCATATTTTATAAGACAAATATGACCTGCTTACCCCTGAGAAAAATGACAAATTACAAGATTTTATAAGACAAGTATGACCTGATTTCATTTTTGGACTAAAATGGCAATAAAACTGAAACCACAGGGACCCAGATGCAAAAGATTTGAATTTTGAACTAAAATGGCAAAAGTAACCAAACCTCAGAGACCAAAATGACAGTTTACTCTTTTTAATATTTAAGTACATCAAGCTAACATTTTCTTCCTAGATCCTTTTTCGTTTACAAATTTCTCCCTTTGATTGGGACTTGATTAAAATGAGATACTAGTGGGTTAGTAAAAAGCTCAACCAACAATACATTATAATGCACGCTTCAAAAAGCTAGGTAAGAAATTATACTAGTGCAACATTGTCAATTTTATTGTGAAAATGATTTAAAAAATACATTAAATATATAGGATCTGAGTTTGGATTGATTATGTTTTACGTTTGAAATAAGATGAAAGATGAACGAGTAATGCAGCGGAATATAAATGGAAACAAACTTTGCACACAATCAAACAGGAGAATTGTTTTCAACATACAAGTTTACCATTGAACCGAATGCTTGAATTTATTACAAGATTTAATTACAATATGCAAGTATGTGACAAACTCCCTCTCAGCCTGAGCTCACAGTGATTTGTTCGTACATGAATGAAAGTGATGAAGAGAGCTGATAGAACAGTACAGGGTACTGTTCTATTTATAGGCACACCCAAACCAATGAAGCATCTTGGCTGACGTCATCATAAAAGTGACATCTAACCTCCTAACAAACTCTAACAACTGATCTAATACAAACACTACTTATGCTAACTACTTATTACAATACATAAACAAACTAAACTACTGTTTTATCCTTCCACTGTTGTAATCCTAGCAGTGCTTGACAGGGGCGGACCCAATGCCTTGGGAGCCGTAGCACAGGCTACGGCTCAAGTGCATATTCGTAGTGTTTTTTTTATTTATTATTTTCGGTTTTATCTAGTAGAGAAACAATTTTCCTAGTTGGACCCTTCAAAATATATTACATAGAACCGTTAAAAGTGAAGAAAAAGAGTGAAATAGCGAGATTTGAATTTTTCTGACGAGTTACCGGAGGCTTCTGTAACTTGAAGAGTCTTTTGAAAAAGAAAGTAAATAGGAAAGAGAACTATGGGACTTGTTAGTTTAATCTATCTTTTTAATTTAATACCTATTATTTGATAGACTCATTAGACTAGAGTCAGATAAAGTAATAATGTTTCACACTCATTGGTCTTTGGGTCATTCACTTTCAATGCTAAATTCAGATTTCAATGTGTAATTTACTTTTGTCCTCGTAAAAAAATGTATGCGTGAATTAAGTTCTTTTAATTATTTATTACTTTCTATACACTTTTATCAGTTTATCAATTTATTTGATTGGGATTTTCACTTTATCTAATTTGTCATAAATATTTGTATGATAACATTAAAAAGATATATAAATGTTATGCTTTTTAAGATAAGGTAAAAATCAGATGTTTTTTTAATATAGGTAAAAATCTCAAATCAAGCATTGAGCATTCATCTTGATTTTTTTAATAAAAATAGAATGGTTGATAAACCTAACAAATTAAAAAAATTACGAAAATTCTATAACGACCCTCCAATTAAAAAGTTATGGTTCCGCCACTGACCAAGGATGTCCTTAAAATAATACAAGGATACCCCTAACCAACCCAAACTTGTGGAATAAGGAAGCCCGGTTAAAACAGTAGCCCAATTGTCCAAATTATTAATAGTATTATTGAAATTGTGGCCCAACTGGTTAGGTATTTATTTTACATTATTTATTTATTGTCGTTTTTTTATAATGTATGATTGTACGGTAAATTTTTTTTAGGATACCCCTGATTTAATAGGCTAGTTCCGCCACTGGTGCTTGATCCATAGCAGTAGATTGATCAGCAGGGCTTTAGTCTTCATCAGTCTTTAACTTGATAAGCAGTTGTAGGTCAGCAGATGTAAAGATCAGTGGATTGGAGATCATCAGATGTTGAAACCACTTTTAAGTGGAAAGACTTGTATACATAACATCTGTTTATTTTGGATTCACTGCTCTGATTCAGTTTTGGCTTTAATTATCTGTTCCTCTGATAGGGTTCAATCACAACAAGTATCAGCTGGGTGAGTGTTATGATCCATGAAGGAGGTCCTTGAGTGTGACGAAGCGCAAGCTAAGGTTGCATACGTAATAGTTTTTTGTAAAGGTGATAAAGAGATTTTCAAGCCATGACTCACGTCTCCACCACTACATTTATTCTATATTTATTCAATTTTGTGTTTTCTTAAAACATTATAGCATCTTAACTAGTGGACAAAACCTGCACAATGTAATAAGGGGTGTTAAAATTTAAAATACTTGATCTTGATGAGTTATACATTAGTATCAACTGCACGAGAAAAAAAAATGCACATCTAGTGTTAACCGTGAGAAAAAAATATTCAAATTTTGATATCAAATTTTAAAGGTTGTAAAATATTATTTTATAAATGCACTATGGAATTTCATAAAATATCAATTTTTAAAAGGTTAGTAGGAGAAAAAAATAAAATAGTAAATATCATAATTTTAAAGGTTGTAAAATATTATTACGTGTGTGAATAAAAAGTTACGGTTGTATGTGAGAGGGGCCTACCACCATCCATTATCATGCGTATGAAAATCTGGATGGCTCAACAAACGCCCTAGTGAACGTCTCCTCTAATAGTTTTCAGGCGCCATGTTTGCATCCGTTGGCCTCCAAAATCTTCCGTTGGAGATGATGTTGGTGATTCTAGGTGTTGTTTTTTTTCTAGAAAAACTCCGTGCAGGCTCTTCTGTCTGCGCGGTGCAGACCACGCGCAGAATTTGCCACGAGCAGACTGTTTGTTTTTCTGAAGACGTTTTATTAAAAGACGTCTCCGCGAGCTCTTCTTCGTACAGACTTGGCCTAACCACTTATAAGAAGAAGAATTCAAATCATAAGGCTTATTTATAGAAACATGCAAACATCAATACACAAACAATATTTATAGAAACATGCAAACATCAATACACAAACAATATCATACAAAACACATATGCTACAATATCCCAACAAGAACCAATCTAAAGGTTCAGGAAGGTTGCACCCATTGCAATTCAATGCCAAATTTCCACGAGTCAATCAAAGCTCCAGGCGTTAAATTCACTAGAGAAGTATAGGCCGAGCATCCTTCAACCCTAACCCTAATGCGATGATTTGTCATCGACGCATCTTTTAGAAACGAGCAACAAAGTAAACCCGCGCATACTCTTTCTTTCTCCTCAAACCGCCTACAAATACTACTCGAAGAACAATCCAAAGGAGACAAGAGAATCTTCTCAGAACAGTTTAACAACAAAACTGTATTACGCGAAGATATGTTGAATGGGGAGTCATCTTCTAGTCTGAAACCGCCTACACGCAAATCTGAAGACTGACATGTGCCTTGGTCAATCAGTGGAGGGCGGAGAACAAGTCTACGTGCCTTTGAGTCAATACTAGTGATCGTATAGTAAACTTGTTCAGCGGAAATAAACTCTAGCCCGGTGGTTGTGTTGCAATGAAGTTTGTATTTCGGGTTTCCACAATTTTCATTGGTGCTAAGTGGATATGGAACACGCATTGTTCCACATTTTGGGCAGCCAGTATTGGATAATGAGGGGTGTGCAAAGGTCATGAGAAAAATAGAAACAACAAAAGGAATAAAAGAGACCATGATGGATGTGAAAAGTATGGAACTTAGGAATATAAAACATTGAGACAACTCCAATTTATAGACAATAAAGGTGACATTAAAATAATACCAACTTATTGGTCACTTTGATGTTCACATTATATTACCAAGAGAACTAATATTTATTATTATTTGATGAAAATGTGGAAAAATCTTTAACAAAGTTTAAACACTGATGTAAATTAATCATATCTGTTGGTGTACAAAAGAATAACTAACTGATTTTGAAAATTACTTCACTCAGAGTAAGTTAAGAGCATTCATATCCATTCCACCATATTTTCACCCTAAATTACACTAAAAAAAACACTATATTTTCACTCTACTTTTCAATTAAATAATATTTTTTATACCTTTTATCTCTCCTCCACTCACAACTACTTTCAAAATATATTAAAAAATTATAGAGAGTGAACAGTGTCACCCAAATATACAGATAAACAGTACATTTTCTCTCCCCTCTATTAACAACTACTTTTTATACTCTTTATATTATAAAAACTTCACACACAAAATTTGATAAAATGAATGTGAATGCTCTAATCATGATCCATTTGAGTTTAAAAGGTCTTCTAATTATTGATTTAATTGTTGTAATAGAAAGTTGAGGTAGGTATATTTTTTTCATACTTTTTACATTTATGAATTCATACAAGTTATTATGTACGAAATGTATAAAATTCCATAACAAGACACGTGAATTTTATGGTGACGGTATATGTTGTGTCCATCAAGTTATGGTGACACGTTAAATTTTTTTCCTAATCATGTGTAGTGCATAACTAAATATTCTAGACAATGTTTTTAAGATAACGGAGTTAACTTGAAAATTTTCGGGGTTGTCACAACATCGCATTGTGTGAATCGTGGGTCGAAGCGCTTACCTACTACACGCCTTGGAATCGCTCGGGGTTCCGTTTTGGGGGCGTATTTTTCAACAATTTTGTATTCATAGGGGTGACACTATCTGAACCGTGGATGCACTTTCTTCGGCTTTTAGGACTATCCGTTTGGATAGTGAAAGATTTGAGACGGTCACAACGTGGTGGAAAATGAGAGTGGTGACCTTGTGGAAGACTCATCCAAGTCACCTTCATCAACTACAGGCACGCCTACAACGATGACTTCAAACACGTTTCGGCGTGGCAGATAAGTAGATTTTTTGTTTAATTATGTTCAGGTTTAACGTTTTATTTTAATTGTGTACACTTTTTTCAGTTTATTTCATTAGTTTTGTTTTTTAATTATTTAATGTTTTTTTAGTTATGTAATGTTTTATTATTATTATTGTTATTTGTTTAATTATTATTAATATTTTTAATTAAATAGATTTTATATAATTTTGAATAATAAAATAATAATGATAAGTGTGTGTCACGTGTCGAATAACGTCACCCTTTCACACCCCGTCCCACTCCCGTTTTTGCACCGCGCTACTTTTCTGACGTGGTGTCCACATCTCGCATAACGTCCCATTTTCAAGCCCCCTCCACTCCGTAATCCGTATAGTCTAAACATGACTCGATTTCTGCCAATACCTAATCATACCTAAACCCAATTTTTCAATGCCCCGTTGCAATTCCCAAACTTGGGTATTCCAATTACCCGGTTACCATTGTAATGTTTCTAGCCGTTTTTTAACGGCTATAATGCCCAATCTAGCAAGAGGGTTTAATTTTTTTTTTTTTTTTTTTGATCATTTTAACCCTCTTTTGTTAGTATAACTATATTGTTGTGGATGTATTTGTATAATCACAACACACAAAACCCTCTCAAATCTCAAAACCTGATAAAAAAAAAAGGTTAAAACCTCTTTAAAATCTCAATTTGCGTTTTTGTAATTTGTTTCAGCTATTTTTACAAAATATAAAACAAGTTTAAAAAATGGATTTATTTTGTGTAAAGTAACTTGTTAATGGTACGAAAACCCAGATCTAATACTCTACATGGGTACATACGGTTAGGTTTTTCCCCAATACTCATATCCAAACTTGGCCCGATTTCTCCCAATATTAGATTTGTCAATGCTTTATCATACCCGAATCCGGGTTTGGGAAAAACATGATTTTTGCACCTCTAGATGGATTATTTGTTTGTTAATCTTGTAAGACCAACCGTAATAGGACGGTATATACCGTCGGAAAGCTTAATCGCGCCCCATAGCGCCCGGACACACCACCGCTACGGCCGAAGCTTAATCGCGCCCCATAGCGCCCGGACACACCACCGCTACGGCCGGCGCTATGGGTTGGTTTTGTTGTCTCCGCGTGAAATACATAACGTTGCACAATATTCTTCCCCCACTCAGACACATGTATATACATACATATGTATGTATAATTGACGGGGTTATATAACCCCCTTACCACTTCACCCTCTTGTAATATAAAGCCCCGTTAATTTGCTATATGATTGCTATCTTTCGTGGTCGGACCGAGTGATTAGTAGTGATCAATTTCATATCTATTAGCGCGATCAACTCTAAGTCAATTTATAGAAACTGATCTAACATTTGACACATCGAATACAAGTAACATTTGATGAAACATAAAACAAGGGTAAACACATAGATGTAACTCAACGCATTAACCAACAAGTTCTTAATCTGGCCGTTAAGGAGCATCCCATCAAACGATTATCGTTCTGACTTTAAAACTAACAAGAAAATTTAGGCGTTCTTTAAGTTGCACCAACCAAATGCTTTGAAACCAAAATTCAGACTTCTTTGTTTGTTACATAGGGTCAATTGTAATACCTCCCAATGCTTAAAAAACAATTACCTCACCTTCACCGAGAAAACTTGGATGGCCTGGCACCACCACCGCCAAAAGAAGGCCTCCATTTGTCACCAGCAGGAGCAGGAGCAGCTGCCGCCCCACCTCTACGAAACTTGGGCACATACTTGCCACCGCCAGTGGTAGATTCAGAGGGAGCAGCTGCCACTGCAGCCCCACCTCTACGAAACTTGGGCACATACTCGCCACCGCCAGTGGTAGATTCAGAGGGAGCAGCTGCCACTGCCGCCCCACCTCTACAAAACTTGGGCACATACTTGCCACCGCCAGTGGTAGATTCAGAGGGAGCAGCTGCCACTGCCGCCCCACCTCTACAAAACTTGGGCACATACTTGCCACCACCAGTGGTAGATTCAGAGGGAGCTGCTGCTGCTGCTGCTGCTGCTGGGGCTGCTGCCGCTGGAGCCGCCTCTCCGGACCCTGGAAGATCAGAGGAAAGCGGTTTGGTTGGAGCATCGATTGGTGTTCCCCTTATAATAGCTTCCTTCCTAAGCCTCTCTCTTTCTTCCAGTTCCTGTTCGCTCTTCCTTTGCCTTTCGGCAATCTCATCTAGCTTTGCCCTCCTCTCGGTTTCCTCGTTTTTACGCCTTTCAGCCTCTGCATGCACAATCGTATCCATAAAACACAAGTAATTCACCTTTTAAAGGTTTATAAACCAAGTAATTTTATCATTTTGTACAAAAAGCCCATCCAGTTCAACTTTGGTATGTTAAAGTTACTGAAATGAAATTGTTTAAAAATTATATTTATAATTTTAAAATAAGGGAAAGTGTCATTTTCGTCCCTGAAGTTTGGCCACTTTTGCAACTTTCTTCCAAAGGTTTGTTTTTCATCCAAAAAGTTTGAAATCTTGCCATTTTTATCACTGAGGGCCAAATTTCGAGGGACAAAATTCGAAACATATTCCAAACCATAAGGATGAAAAAGGCAAGATTTTGAAACGATAAGGACCCAGATGCAATTTGGATGAAAGTCACAAACGTGGCCAAACTTAAAGGACAAAAATTGCAATTTACTCTAAAATAAAAATCACCCATGTCATAATAAGAAAGTATGCTGATTTTATGGTATTAAAGCACTACTAAATATAACAATAAAACGAAAAACTGCTTTACCTAGACGTTTTTGAGCTTCTTCCTCCTCACGCAACCTTGTTAGCCTTTCCTCCTCAGTCCTGAGATATAACATTTTCCTTTTCATGTCTCTCTCTTCTTTCCGTGCCTTGAGGACTTGGCTAAGTCGTTCTTCCCTTTCTGCTCTCAATCTCACGTACTCGGCCTCTCGCCGCCTCACGACTCTTTTTTCAAACTCCCTCTACACACACGAGTTTGTTTACTTCTTTATTTACCTATAAAAACATTTAAATAAAAAATAAACAATGAACAAACTTGCTGGCATATAATGCGGTACTGGATGAGGTCATCTTTAGCAAATCTACCCCTCCTCATGTCAACACAGAGCTCAATGTACTTAAACATAATCTTCTCGTGAGTTTTCTGCCATGCCCTGTACCTCTTTGATGTAATAAGATCATGAAGGGCTTGAAGTGCATCTTGTTTCTGCCCAACGTTTATCAATTCTGTACCAAGAGCAACAAAAATTTAATTAGTCATACAAAACAACCACTATAAACTGAGATTCAATGCAAAAACATTAGTGGGAAAAGGTTGGTCATGAAGCTGTGACTTTACGCAAATAATTTCACGCTACTTTGCTACGTGACTAGTTTCACTGTTCCAAGAATATAACTGTGAGAGGAAAAAATAAAACCCTCGCATCTTAAGAATAAATGGAGTACAAACATATGTCAAAAAAAAAAAGTCACTGTATAATGTTTGAGCTGCTTATTTTACACCTAGTTTACAACCATAGGGTCAGAAGCCATCACCAAAAAAAGAAATAAGAGCTCAAATGTGTAGACAACAAGAGCCTTGAGTGAGAATGATTAATGCAGTAATCTAATCCACTTAAACTAATATGTTCCCTAGTCTCATTTAAGAGGGGGGAGGGGAAGGAAAATTTTCTCTCCTAATCTCTCCAATTTGGGAGGATGAATATATGGTCATATTTGGTCATATTTTCTTCCCTTTTCCCTCCTTTTCCCTCCCCTCCCCTTGTTAAATGAAACTCGGGAACATGGTTTTTCATATTTTCATCTCTTTTCCCTCCCCTCTTCCTGTTAAATGAGACTCGGGTAATAGACAAATAAAACTAAAAGAAGCACGGATGGCGGCTACATGTACACCGAAATATAAAATTAGCACTACAGTTTCTGTATCAGCAGTTATAGTGACTACAACGCTACAAAAAGCTGACACAATGCCACTCACCTTCAGCTCGCTTTAAAGCATTTTCCGGTTTGGCAAAAGTCGCCATTGTCAATCACAGAGGTCTGCTTATACCTATAATAATAGATAACAAACAAGAAACACTTGCTTATAACTGTCTGTATTTGTCAGGAATAGCACAGAATTATACGCAAATAAAGCAGCGGAAGGACTAACTGTATACAGGCACTTTCTATATACACAATAATACGAGCAACAAACCAAAAAAACCAAAGTTATCTGACATTAACACTGCTTAACCAGCAGTAAACAGAATTTTTAAAAGGATATATCACCAACATAGCATTGAACATTACCAGATGACTTCAATTTTTTACACAACATAAGAAACAAATCAGTCATACACACACACAAAAACAGGAATCAATGAATCGATGAATTAACGAATCAGTTATGTTGATAAAGTGAATTAGTGTTATTATGGCGGTGTGATACCTTGATTGCCGGAGATGATGAGCAGCCGCTGGCAGAGATTAGGGTTTCGGCAAAAATGTTTCAGATGGAGATTGTGAATTGAGGGGATTTTTGGAATTCCTTCTCAAAAACAACTTATTAAGGGCATGTAAGTTTGGCTAAGCTTATTACAAGGACTTTTGGAAAAATATCGGAAAAGAAGTTTTTGAAAATGAGTTTTTAAAAAAATGTTTGAATTAACTTATTGATCTAAAATGATTAAAATAGGCATTCTTTTAGATATAAGTGGGTAAAGAAGAGGTATATTGATAATTTGTAGTTTGAAAAGTTAAAAGCTGGCCAAAAAGTCACAATATTGTGACTTCTTGAAACCTCTTTTTTCTTTTTTGCAAAAAGCCAATTCTAGAAGGACTTTTAGCTTAGCCAAACACAAAAACAACTTATTGGCTTTTTGATAAGTCAATAAGCCAATAAGTTGTTTTGAAAAGCTTAGCCAAACATGCCCTAATTTATAGAGTTAATTACGTTTTTCGTCCATGTGGTTTGTAAAAATTACTATTTCAGTTCATTAGTTTAAAAATTGCAATTTTAGTCCATGTGGTTTCACTTCCGTAACCATTTCAGTCCACCTTCGTTAACCCCGTCCATTTGTGTTGTTAGTTTCATGTGAAATTACCATACTGCCCTCTTACAATTAAACACAACCCACTCTTCTTTGAATGTACACTGACTTATCTTCTGCTGCCCTGAATCATAATCAATCACATATAACAGAATCACCACCTAAACCACACCGGACCACCACCACACAATCTCCGCCATCTCCGGTCAACAAATCATCCTCCACCTCCTCTCCACTGGCGGAGTATTGTGGATGCCCGGGGGTGCACCCGCCCACCCCAATGTTTCGGTTAGAAGTGTATAAGTTCCGATTTTTCCTCCGAAAATTTTAAAATTATATAGGATTGCCCCCGATTATTTTTCCTAAATTGTATATCCTAAATATTTATAAACTTTGTATATAAATGATGGGTAGTTTGGTAAATATACACTTTGTTTTATTTGGAACTATTATTATTTAACCTGACTTGAATCGAATAGCCAACCCGACCCGACCCAAAACATAACGATAGGAAAAAAAAATTTGGGTCCCATCACTTTACGCCCCCTCGAAACTTTTGGTCAAGCTCCGCCACTGCTCCTCTCTCTGCGCCGCCAGCGTCTACGGTCAGCACCACATCTCGAACCTACTTCTCTGGCAACTCTCACTCTAATACCATTGTTTAACCCAGATTTGGACAAATCTTGAACCACACCCACAACCTCCTCAACTTGTGTGGGTTTAAGATCTGGACGGAACCATCTACAACATCCTCATCCTAATTTTTCATCTTGTTTTCATTTGTAATTTCAATCAGATTTGGGGTTTTGTATAATCGATGTTTTTCAAACCTCCATTTGCTATACTGACCGGTGGTTCGCCGAAACCCTAGGTCTTCGCTCTTAACCCACCGTTCAACAACAATCTTCATCATCGTCCTCAGAGGTGAGATGATGGCAGTGGTGTGACGGGGATGGTGGTGGTGTGTGGCAGAGGTGGGTGGCGTGCGGCGGAGGTATGTGGCGTGGTGGTGTTGTGTAGCAGAGGTGGGCGTCATGCGGCGGAGGTGGGTGGCGGGGTGGTGTCGTGTGGCAGAGGTGGGCGGCGTGCGACGGAGGTGGGCGGCGTGGTGGAGGAGGGTGGTTGTCGTGGCTGGTAAGAGTAGAGGTAGGTGGTGGTAGTGCTTGTTGTGTTGTTATGCATGGGGAGAGAGAGTTAAAATATTTAAGTTCAACAACATTTTAACAATTTAGCCCTTCACTTTCATTCTTTGATAATTTAGCCATTTATTTATTTGTGTTTTAACTTTAATATCAGGGGCATTATAGTCATTTCATATAGAACTAACAGGATAACTGGATGGGGTTAATAGAGGTGGACTGAAATGGTTACGTAAATGAAATCAGAGGGACTGAAAACGCAATTTTTAAACTAATTGACTGAAATAGTGATTTTTGACAAACCACAGGGACGAAAAACGTAATTAACTCTAATTTATATAAGTCATGGTATAAGTTAAAACAACTTTTTCACACACAAAAACAATTTAAATAAGTTAAACCAAACACTATAAAAACAAGAGTGAATTTCAAGAATTGTCCTTTATCTTTATACTCATTTTCAGGCGTTGTTCTTTATGTTCAAAATTGACGAGTTTTGTCCTTTATATTTTCAAATCATACACGTTTTGTCCTTTTTGCCTAGCCCGGTTAGTTTTTTCAGTTAAATTTGGTCATGTGCTTTGCACATGAAGGCGGTCAATTCAAATGTGGTATCTTTCTCCCATCACCACCTCCAATCCACCTCCATCACAAAAATGACAATAACGCCCTCATGTGCAAAGCACATAACCAAATTTAACTGAAAAAACTAACTGGGTTAGGCCTAAAAGACAAAACGTGTATGATTTGAAAACATAAAGGACAAAACTTGTCAATTTCGAACATAAAGGACAACGCCTGAAAATGGGTATAAAGATAAAGGACAATCCTTGAAAATGGGTATAAACATAAAGGACAACGCTGCTACCACCACCGTTGTCACCACCCGTCGTCGTCTCTAATCGCCGCCTTCTCCACCCACCACCACCGCTGCCGCTACAACTGCCACCTAACACCATGATGTGCACATGTCTACGAATAGTGAATGTATGTAATATTTTCTATAACAAAACCGAAATAAGTGTTTGCACATGTGTGTTTGATTCACCATATTATATAAAAACTTTGGAATACACACATAGGTCAACACAAATGTATGTGTTAGATCTTCATGTCCAAGACACGGCGTTGTTGACAACATATGATCTTAGGCTATAGGGTGTGGTCATGACCCTTGTGGTCTCCATGACCTTTCACATCAGCATTATATCACACCCTTTTAATCCATCATTCAAAACCACTACCCTAAGGGTGTGGTAGTGACCCAAACCACTATTCTCTTATTTTAATTTATTTTTGTGGAAAAGGAAAAAGATATACTGAAAAAAGAAAGGAGGCTCATGGTTGTCATGGTTTAATCCATGCCAACCATGGTAGATGAGGCAAAGGGGTGGTGTAGCAATTCATTAACGGTCCTACATGTCGATTGATGACCCAACCATGGCCCCCACACCCTTTAGCCTTATAGGGTCAAATGATGAGTGGGATTGTCAAAAATGTATTTAAACTAGTGTTATGCGCCGCCCGCATTGTGGGCGCTCAACCGAATATTTCTTACTTTGATAACATGTACGTCTTTATTTCGGTCACTTATACATGCTACTTATAACACAATCTCAAAAAAAAAGATACATCGAGTGAACCAATTAAACCAAGACACTACGATAGTTTTGCAAAAAAAAATAACTAAAACGATGGCAAGCATGTAATTTAGAGCTATGGACAAAACAATAATTTGTTAGGACCAATTAGCGAGTGCTAGACAGCTGTTTGGCACAAATAAAAACTAACTGAGTCAACCAAGTAAAATAAAATACTACCATAGTTTTATCCAAAAAAATGATGGCAAGATTGCAATTTTTAACTGGGGTAAAATCGTAATTTTGAAATGGAGGCAAAATCATAGTTTGAACTGGGGGCAAAACCATAATTTTATTTTGAACTGGGGTCAAAAATCGTAATTTTTAACTGTGGGCAAAATTGTAATTTTAAGCTGTGCGCAAAACCAAAATTTTATTTTGAAGTGGGGCGAAATCATAATTTTAAATTGGGGATAAAATTGTAATTTGGCAGGACCATAGCTGCTGGGGGCAAAACCATAATTTTATTTTGAACTGTGGGCAAAATCATAATGTTTACTTGAGGGCAAAATCGTAATTTTATGCTAGGGCAAAACCAAAATTTTATTTTAAACTGGGGACAAATTCGTAATTTTAACTATTATATGCTAGCTTAATAAAAAAAAACTTGTTATTTGCCGCCAGTTTTTTTGACCAACAACAAAAGAAAACTATTCCCCATATGGAAAATGTATATGTAGTAAACTAGGTTAGTTCCCCGTGTGTTACACGGGTTGAATAATTTAAACTATTTAATAAATATTTCTTGTAAATACAAACTAAAGAGGGAGACATTTATATACCAATTGATATAAATAAGTTAATATAAAGATGATGTATGTTAGTATTATAAAATTTATCAGAGAAGAATGTAATCAAACTGTCGCTAAAAATAATACAAAAATAAATATATTATATAATACGTATTATTGTATTTACGTATTACATTACATTTAAATTTAATGATAAATAAAAAGATAGAATGGATGTAAATTACAAAGACACACAATGTTTAGAATAAAGATGTAACATGAATAATGATAATTTACGAATATTTTCATTAAATGTATTATTTGAAGATTTGGAATGTTGTTACTAAGATTTCAGGATTTTTTTTTTTTTTGAAATTAGGATTAACTATTACCAAGATTTTAGGGTTATTTTTTTTAATTTAGGATTATCTATGAAACTAAAGAGATAAGTAAACTAATGTGTGACACATGTCATTTATTGGAACCATCTAATTTTCTGTTTTCCCGCCTCTTTTGTATAGTTATCATATATTAATTAAATACTAAATTAATATTAAATCGTATTTGAAATAGAATCCTTCTATTTTTCTAACAAAGTATTATCTTCGAATTTAAAATTTTTAATTTTTCTTTAGGAAAATAAAAAAAATAGATGACTCCAATTGATACGTGTCACATATTAGTTTATTTATAGTATGAATTTGGTATATAAAATTACATTTATTCAACCCGTACAATACACGTGGTTCCTTAAAGTTTATCTATTATTTAATATGTCAAATTATATGATAAAATAAAATAAAGAATTTCAAATAATGTCACGTGACACCCTCTCTTTTCATCTTACAATATTAATTTATATAGTATTTTATTTTAATATAATTTTTAATTACTAATACTTGTTTTATATTCATAAATCTATTGATTTTCATCAATTGGTTGTTCGATAAATGAATATGTTTTTTTTTTTGTTCTGGTGCTAATATTTTTGTTATAATAAGCTAAATATATTAGTAGTTGTTTACGTTTGAAGTTGATAAGGTATTAACCATTTGAAGTTGATGATGTTTTTAAAGTGATTTTTCTACTTTGAAATTATAAACTTATCTTTACTATAAAATATATAATTTATAAACATTTGCTTTTATATGTTTTTTAAACAGATAAATAATAATAAAATTAAATTGATATGTGAAGGGAGATCAGTTTTGAGGATTATTATTATTATTATTATTATTATTATTATTATTATTATTATTATTATTATTAGTACTATTATTATTATTATTATTATTATTATTATTATTATTATTATTATTTTGAATTTAGGGATTCAATATTATTTGTAACATCATATTTTAAAGTCAATATATATCTATTTATTTTAATATACTTTATTATTTCTACATCTGACCGAAAATAAAATATTCTTCTTTTAAAACTCAAATCTTATCCAATAAAACACCGAAACTTAAATGAAATTCACAATATTCAAGTAGACTATTAGAATATTCAAGTAGATTATTATTATTATTATTATTATTATTATTATTATTATTATTTTGAATTTAGGGTTAACCATGAAACTCAAGGGATATATTTTAAAGTCAATATATATCTATTTATTTTAATATACTTTATTATTTCTACATCTGACCGAAAATAAAATATTCTTCTTTTAAAACTCAAATCTTATCCAATAAAACACCGAAACTTAAATGAAATTCACAATATTCAAGTAGACTATTAGAATATTTAAGTAGATTATTATTATTATTATTATTATTATTATTATTATTATTATTATTATTATTATTATTATTATTTTGAATTTAGGGTTAACCATGAAACTAAAGGGATTATATTTTCGGAGGGAAAATAGATTTCTAGATAGTCTCATTGATTGCCATGTGTCTCAAATTGGTTTACTTTATTATATGTATAGATATGTTTAAGCGTGATCAACTAGGTCATCTAATCTAAATATCAACATAAAGCCCGCTCCTTACATTTTGCGTCACTTGTGAGCTTTATCACTACATATGGCCTAAAAACAAAAAAAAACTACAAACGCTTAAAAACATTGTTCAAATGTATACATTTCAAGCAGCGTGCTTTTGTATACTCCCTTGTAGGATATCAAGCCAAAAACATAATTAGCGCGAGAGATGTGTTTGGTGTTGATATTATTTAATCTCGACATCTCTTTTTTGTCGTTTTAGAATTATTAATAGAGACAGGCATTTTAATTTCAAGAATATAAACACAATATGACATTTAGTTTGCCATCTTTCGTGGTCGGACCGAGTGATTAGTAGTGATCAATTTCATATCTATTAGCGCGATCAACTCTAAGTCAATTTATAGAAACTGATCTAACATTTGACACATCGAATACAAGTAACATTTGATGAAACATAAAACAAGGGTAAACACATAGATGTAACGGCAAAACATTAACCAACAAACCAACAAATTCTTAATTTGACAGTCAAAAAGCATCCCATCAAACGATTATCGTTCCAACTTTAAAACTAACAAGAAAATTTAGGCGTTCTTTAGTTGCACCGACCAAATGCTTTGAAACCAAAATTCAGACTTCTTTGTTTATTACATAGGGTCAATTGTAATACCTCCCAAAGCTTGAAAAACAATTACCTCAACTTCACCGAGAAAACTTGGACGGCCTGGCACCACCACCGCCAAAAGAAGGCCTCCATTTGTCACCAGCGGGAGCTGGACGATCGTCCTGCTTGCCACTCCCCCACCTGTCAGATGGCGCTGGTGCCGCCCGATCATCCGGTTTGGCGCTCCCCCACCTATCCGGTTGTGCTGGTGGAGCAGCTGCCGCTGCCACCCCACCTCTACGATGCTTGGGCACATACTTGCCACCACCAGTGGTAGATTCAGAGGGAGCTGCTGCTGCTGCTGGGGCTGCTGCCGCTGGAGCCGCCGCACCGGACCCTGGAAGATCAGAGGAAAGAGGTTTGGTTGGAGCATCGATTGGTGTTCCCCTTAAAATAGCTTCCTTCCTAAGCCTCTCTCTTTCTTCCAGTTCCTGTTCTCTCTTCCTTTGCCTTTCGGCAATCTCATCTAGCTTTGCCCTCCTCTCGGCTTCCTCTTTTTTACGCCTTTCAGCCTCTGCATGCACAACCGTATCCATAAAACACAAGTAATTCACCTTTTAAAGGTTTATAAACCAAGTAATTTTATCTTTTTGTACAAAAAGCCCCACCAGTTCAACTTTGGTATGTTAAAAAATTGTTTAAAAATTATAACTATAATTTAAAATAAAGGCAAAGTGTCATTTTCGTCCCAGAAGTTTGGCCGCTTTTGCAACTTTCTTCCAAAGGTTTGTTTTTCATCCAAAAAATTTGAAATCTTGCCATTTTTATCACTGAGGGCCAAATTTTGAGGGACGAAAGTCGAATTATATTCCAAACCATAAGGATGAAAAAGGCAAGATTTTGAAACGATAAGGACCCAGATGCGATTTGATTGAAAGGCACAAAAGTGGCCAAACTTCAAGGACGAAAATTGCAATTTACTCTAAAATAATAATCATCCATGTCTTAATAAGAAAGTATGCTGGTTTTTATGGTATTAAAGCGCTACTAAATATAACAATAAAACAAAAAACTGCTTTACCTAGACGTTTTTGAGCTTCTTCCTCCTCACGCAACCTCGTGAGCCTTTCCTCCTCAGTCCTGAGATAGTATAACATTTTCCTTTTCATGTCTCTCTCTTCTTTCCGTGCCTTGAGAACTTGGCTAAGTCGTTCTTCCCTCTCAGCTCTCAATCTCGCGTACTCGGCCTCTCGCCGCCTCACGACTCTTTCTTCAAACTCCCTCTACACACACGAGTTTATTTACTTCTTTATTTACCTATAACAACATTTAAATAAAAAATAAACAATGAACAGACCTTGTGTTCCATGACCCGGGCAAGTCTATTCTTCTCCTTCACATCTTCATCATGGCGTAATCGGCTCCGTTCAACCTCACGCTGCAGGAAAATTATGACAACATAGTCACAATTAAGTAAATTGTCTTGCAATATAGATCAAAGGGTATGTAGATAAAATGAATACCTGTTGTTCATATTCATGAAGATCTTTCTCCTCGGCTAAGCGATTTTGGAACGCAGCTTCGATCAAAGGTGCCGCCTCTTCCCTTTTTGCTCTTTCGAAATGATCCATAGTTTTAATTAGTTTTTGCATTTTCTTTTCCATTTCCTGCCTCTCTCTAACTTGCTCTTGCAATGCTAACTCCATTAAAGTCTGCTTTGTCACGTTCTCCTGTAAAAAACAAACTTGACATAAGCCATTGAACTTTATTTAAAAACTAAAATAGATAAGAAATTATAAACTCACCCCTTCGAGGATAGGAGGCTTCTTTCCTTTCTTTTTGGTGCGCTTTCCAACGACATCATTTATAAATTCTAGTGCTTCTTGACGGGTACGCTCCTCCATTTCCCTAAGAATTCTCTGGCGCTTCCTTTCTTCAAATTCAGTGGCAAGCCTTTTCTGTTCTGTCTCTTCGGTTTTCTTCTGCAGTTTCAATCTTTTCGTCTCCTCTTCTCGTTCCTAAAAAACAAAAACAAATTTATAACTTTTTTTTTGGAACGAAAAATTCCAAATGTAAAACTATAGTATCAAAATGTGTGATATGAATGTGTACCATCTCAAGCAGGTGACGTTCTTGTTCCTCCTTGCGTTTCTCAATGATGGATTTCCGTGCCAGAAGTTTTTTGTGCTCTTTATCAACAATATCTGCCAAACTTGGCAACATAGCACTCAGTTTCGATGCTTTCGGCTGCGAAGGATATATCATTGACCTGGATGTATTCAAATTGACTGCTAAAACACTTAAATGGTCTTGCAAAATGTCAGATTCAAAACCCTAGGAAAAAATAAACAAACGAAAAACCAATGTTTTTGTTAGTCAAACAAGCTAATAATCAATAACAAATATATAAAACGAACTAATATCGATATACGTAAAAAACGAACCAAGTCACCAAATATAATTGCACCCTTCATATGATCGATCTTCATAGCAATGAAACTATGTTTGACAGCATCGACAGATATCCTCTCCACAGCAGGGAAGTCAAAGAACGGAACCATTTTCGATAAAGTTTCAACTTTCATCGTCTGGTACACTTGAGAGACCTGAAACAGAAAAAAATCAAAATGTAACGTACGTAACAACTAAACCAACCTGCAATAAAACCGATTACTTACCTGTTGAAGCAGCCTTAAAGTAGCTACTTTTTCCAGAGCGGGAACATAGTGAGATAGCTGTACTTCTGGTACAGAAGAAGCTGAAGATAACTTGCCCCCAAGTTTGGATATCTTTGCCAACAAAGGCTGTACTTTCGATGCCAAATCCAAAGGAAGAAACTCGTTTTCTAGAATATGATAAAGATCCTTCACTTCCTGAGTTACATATGTCATTACCCCTTTGGAGACCTGAAAAAAAATGATGTCAATAAATAAAAGAAACAAGTATAAGACATGCTAGCATTCAAAAGCTTTCAAGTAGTAATTAGTAAAGCATGCAACATGAACACGAGCTTGCAGAGGTGTCTAATATTCACATAGATAAAAAGTAGGGGTGTGAATTTCTGACACAACCCGAAAACACAACACGAACCTAACAGGCTAACACGAAATTTGTGGGTTTGGGTTTAGTGTCTGATCAGTTTCAGGTTGAACCTGCAGACCCGTTTAGCTAAACAGGTCGGGTTCGGGTCAACCCAGTCAGGTTAGGGTTGTCCCGTTTAACCCATTTATATTATAACAATATATTTTTACAACATGTTTTATGTCATAAATGAAATTGAGTATGTATTTTATGCCATAATTATAACTTAAAAAGAGAAATTCACATAAGATTTTATAATTTAATGTAATTGTTATTATATACATTTGTATTTTTTTTGTAATAAATTTAATTTTAATATATTAATTAGCAAAAAAAATTAAAAATAAAAAATTGGGTTGAACAGGTTGAATTCGGGTCACCCGGGAAAATTCTGGCCGTGCTTGGGTTCCTATGCTTGACACAATTTTCGAGTTAACGTCTCTAAATTTTTGGGGTTCAGGTCAGGTTAAAGACAACCCGTTTAGCGCCCCTATTAAAAAGTATATGAAAAAAGAGACAGAAAGACGGCAATCTTACAAGATCAGCAAGAAGAGATGATCGGGAGAGCTGCAGAAAAAAAAAGATAATATAATTATAATAAGTAAATGGTTATTATCCACAGTAAAAAAAATCATGGTTGACAAATATGAAATACCACTTCTCTTGTTTCAAGCTTTGTATCAATGTTAAACCCGATAAGGTTGTACATCCTTAGATTCCTTTCTTTCTCATGTTCCAATTCTAAATGAGATGCAGTTTTAAGATGATCATAAGGTGGAGCAGAAAGGGCAGCTAACAAGACTGATGACGCAATTAACTGCAAGTCTTTCTGATTCAGGTTCTTATTGAAGCTCTTTTGAAGTAGGAAAAGTTTAAACCATGCATAAGCATGATACAGATGGCTAGACGAAATCCAGAAAATCTCAGTTAACTTCGCATAATATACAGCCATCAAGGATGATTTCGGCATTTTCTTAACCATGCTTGTCAACCCATAGATATCTTCGACCGAACGAAAAGCTTCCTGAAACAATTATTATCATAAAATACAAAAACCAACAGTTAAGCAAAAAATACACATGTCGTATGGTGTACTTTATACAGAAAAATGTATAAAGAGCATGACAAACCTGCCAGAGTTCAAGCTCAGTTGCAACTTTCAGTTGCTCAAATCGTGTATCGAGATAAAAGTGTAGGCTTTCTGGAGCAGTTAGGTCAGGTCTGTCTCTCTGGTCTCTGTACTTGTTAAGATTTGCAAGATGATTCCTTATTATCTCACAAAGCCTGCGAAACTCGGTTGTCCTTTTGTATTGTTTGCAGAACTGGAAAGCACGATGCGCGGTGTCCTGCATACAAGTAATCAAGCATTATATATACTTCCTTTAAAGAAGAGTCATAAATCAGTAAAACTCAGTTTAGTCAACTTCTAGCTAATATTAACCAACTAAATAAGTCACCCCAAAACCTACCACTATATATATAGGACAAACTATTCATTCAGTGATCTTTGTTAGCAAAGTTATAAAATTAAGAAATTCAGGAAAAAGAAATTAAGTGAATCGAGTATATGAGGGATTGAAGAACATATATTACAATGATAAGAACAAAAATAAACTACAAACTCCTAATACTTTATGGGGAAGCGAAACTAATAGTAAGCTTGTTATTTTAAATTATGACGGGCACCAAGTTCTTCAACCAAGGGTTATGTCATATTTTTTCTATATAGTTTAGATTGAGAAAAAGATTAAAGAGTTTCTGAAATAAATTAGTCAACATTCATAAAAGTTGCAACTTGCAAGTACTAACGATTAAGGTGGAATTAAAAAAGGTGGTTTCTAAGGGCATCTTAGCAAAAACTTACTGCATACAAAGCCATCAACTTGGAGTTGTTTCTCAAAATTTCAAGAACAGTTCTGTAAGTCTCCCACAGAAATTTAAACCACGGGGTGACAAGCTCCCTATCCGAACGATCCTTTCCCTTCTCACCACTAACATAGCTCAACATCAGATCTTCTGGTCTTTTATCCGCTTCAAGATCATCCACGTCCAAAGCTTCTTCTAAAGCTTGGGCCTGGCTACGAGCCAGCTCAGCCTTCTTGGTCGAAAGATCCATGAAGTACTTTATGACTTCCTCTAACGAGTTAACATTAACTTGCTGGCATATAATACGGTACTGGATGAGACCATCTTTAGCAAATCTACCCCTCCTCATCTCAACACAGAGCTCAATGTACTTAAACATAATCTTTTCGTGAGTTTTCTGCCATGCCCTGTACCTCTTTGATGTAATAAGATCATGAAGGGCTTGAAGTGCATCTTGTTTCTGGCCAACGTTTATCAATTCTGTACCAAGAGTAACAAAATTTAATTAGTCATACAAAACAACCACTATAAACTGAGATTCAATGCAAAAACATTAGTTGGAAAAGATTGGTTATGAAACTGTGACTTTACGCAAATAATTTCACGCTACTTTGCTATGTGACTAGTTTCATTGTTCCAAGAATATAACTGTGAGAGGAAAAATGGAAACCCTCACAAATTAAGAATAAATGGAGTACGAACATGTGTCGAAAAAGATAATCACTGTATAATGTTTGAGCTGCTTATTTTACACCTAGTTTCCAACCATAGGGTCAGAAGCCATCACTAAAAAAGAAATAACAGCTCAAATATGTAGACAACAAGAGCCCCGAGTGAGAATGATTAATGAAGTAATCTAATCCACTTAAACTAATAGACAAATAAAACTAAAAAAAGCACTGATGGTGGCTACATGTACACCAACATATAAAATTAGCACTGCAGTTTCTGTATCACTGTATCAGCAGTTATAGTGACTACAACGCTACAAAAAGCTGACACAACACAATGCCACTCACCTTCAGCTCGCTTTAAAGCATTTTCCGGTTTGGCAAAAGTCGCCATTGTCAATCACAGAGGTCTGCTTACACCTATAATAATAGATAACAAACAAGAAACACTTAGTTATAAATGTATGTATTTGGTCAGGTATAGCACAGAATTATACACAAATAAAGCAGCAGAAGCACCAACTGTATACAGGCACTTTCTATATACACAATAATACGAGTACCAAACCAAAGTTATCTGACATTAACACTTCTTAACCAGCAGTATACAGAATTTTTAAAAGGATATATCACGAACAGAGCATTGAACATTACCAGATGACTTCAGTTTTTTAGAGAATATAAGAAACAAATCAGTCATACACACACACACACAAATGCTTACTATATCTAACTGAGAATCAAATCAACAAGCATAATCACAAAAACAGGAAAAAATTAACAACTTTCGCTCTCTAAATAACAAATCAAATCAACACATATTTAAACAACAAACACAGCACGAATTTGCAATTTAACAAAAACTTATTGCGTCAAACCCTAATTTCATGCCCGATAGCATATCACAGACATCCAATCATCAAATTACACATACATATTAATGTAAAACATAGATCTACAACAACTGAATTGTAAATTGATCAATTTAAACACAAAATATGGTGTAATACGATACAATTTATCGATCGAGCGTGTTAACCGCTAGCGAAAGAAAAACAGGAATCATGAATCGATAAATTAACGAATATGTTATGTTGATAAAGTGAATTAGTGTTATTATAGCGGTGTGATACCTTAATCGCCGGAGATGATGAGCAGCCGCTGGCACAGATTAGGGTTTCGGCAAAAATGTTTCAGATGGAGATTGTGTGTTGAAGCCCACGAGATGTATTTATAGCATGAAATATTAGCCCACTTACCGGTAAGCCCATTCACTTATTCACACAAAACTTTTACAAGTTGTTTTGGAAGAGCAAGTAACCACTTGTTTTTTCTAGGGCTATTTGGTAATTCTGAATAAGTAAGATGCTATTTGGTAATATCTTGAATGTTAAAGTGTTGAATTAATAAGAGGTCTAAACTATTAAAAGTATATATAATGTTTAACCGTTCAGAGGCAAACGTCTGACCAATTCAGATTAGAGATCTTAACCATTTAAACTTTGTATAAATCTTAATCATTCAAAGGCAAATGTCTGAACCATTCAGACATCTGCTCGTGAAACAAACAGTCTGAATCATTAAGTGCTGAACCAGTAAGAGGTCTGAATCATTAAGAGCCTCATTATGAGGTAAACAAACAACGTCTAAGTGTTAAACCAATAAGATGTCTGAATTATTAAGTGCTTAACTAGTAAGAGATCTGAAACATTAAGAGCTAGTATAATGCTTAACCATTCAGAGGCAAATGTCTGCCCAATTCAGATAAGAGGTCTTAACCATTCAGACTCGGTATAATGCTTAATCATTCAGATGTAAATGTCTAAATCATTCAGATATCTGCTTACGAAACAAACACACTAACATTAAGTTTTGAACCAATAAAATGTCTAAATCATTAAAAGCCTTATTAAAAACTAAACAAACAGCCCCTAGTTTTAGAAGGTAATAAAATAAAAGATAAGTTATAAAAAGTGAAATAACTTGCTTAATTATTTTAAGCATTGTTTCTCCTTTTTTGTTGTTGACTAGCTCGTGTGTATAGATTGTAACATGTAAAAAAAAATTGGTGACGTTGCATTTCCATATAAAGTTATTTCTAAAATATGACAAAATGGCTATGTGTATGTGAAGTTGGACTGAGTTTTAACATGCAAATTTTATTAAATCATGATGTGCACATGTCTACTAATAGTGAATGTATGTAATTATGTGTCGCCCGCGTTGCGGGGCGCTCAACCGAATATTTCTTAGTTTAATAACATGTACACCTATATTTCGGTCACTTATACATGCTACTTATAACACAATCTTAAAAAAAAGATAAATCGAGTGAACCAATTAAACCAAAACACTACCAGTGGCGGAGTTTGACCAAAATTTTCGAGAGGGTGTGCTTGCTGCCGTCGCACGAGGAGGAAAGGAAGAGGGAGAGCTTTAGGGTTTGTGTGTGTTTGTGTTTTGTAAAATATGAGAAACACATCACCCATGGTGGATGTGTATGCGCATAGGGTGAGTCGGGCTCACTTTCTTGGACCGTAGGCCACTACACGGGCGGGCTGGGTTCTTGGGCCGAGAACAATAGTGCAACATACGAAGGTGTGCGATCAAAAGTAGGGTGTGCGACCCAACGATGTTGTGCGACCAACTAAACTTATTCACAGTACAACTACGTAACACATACCATACCAAACCATTACATTCTTTGAAATTAAACAGATCAATTAATCACGTATGTTCATACAAGTTACATTACAACACCACGAAAAGGTTCTAAAGTGCGGGTTGTCACAAAATATGCTTGGGAATATCATGGATGTTGGTTCGTTTGGTCGTACGGTCGCGTTGTTCTGTTAATTACGACGAAACTCGAACGGATGCGAAATGATCCAAATTGCGCAACGAATGGTATTTTTGCATTCCTATCACTAAAATAAAATATTTTAGTGATTACAAAAATTTTTGGATGTCCGGATATGGTCAGAACGTGAGATATGCATGTTTATGCAAACTTCCGCAGTTTTTAACGCTTTTTGTCCATGTTGATCAAATAAACATGTTTTCTCACACCGAACCCCTCAAAGCTTATTTCTAAGATATGTTAAGGGTATTTAGGGTATGTTTAGCTTATGATCTTGTTCCGGGGTGTTCGTTGCAATACAATTTGGCAGACTTTTGCAGTTGGTTGCAAATAGTCCTTGTGATCGAATACACTTGTTTTTGCCAAACAAACCCTTCAAAACTTATTTCTAAGTTATGTAAAGGTTATTTAAACTATGTTAAGCTTATGTCACTATTACGGAGTGTATGTCACGTTAAACTGATTACGTTTACGTAACACTTTGCGTATAACTTCCAGAAAAACTTCCCGAGAGTTCGGAATCATACAAAATTTGATATGTGTACTTGTCACATGTAATTGTACAAATCCCAAGAATGAAACACAAGTTTCAGTGGATTCGTAATTGTATGATGATCGTAATGGCACAAATGTCACAGTCTCACATACTTTAGGAAGTTTTGCCCCGAAATTTAATTTAGAGGAAACTTGTGAAGACAGATGTGGATAATTCATTTTCAAATAAATCCTCCGTTACCTAAGTAAAACTCTAGGTCACGTCTGGATTTCCAGCGAACGTTTTTAATCATACTCGCCTATTGTTTGTATGGAAGAGTTTAGATTCGAACATTTAAACTCCATTCCAATAGGTTTGCGTATGATTGTACCGAACCTCAAGAGTGATATGTAATTGTCAAAATGATATCCTTGTTGTAGTAAAATATGGAGAGTGTGTGAATTCGACAAGAATTTGGAGTTTTGAACAACGGAGATAATGTTTCCTATGAAGACTATTATAGGAAACTTGTGTGTGCTCGAAATTGGAGTCATAGAGATAAAACAACATTGGTCAAGGTCCTGAACTTCTAGTAGCTTAAATAATGTCACGCTTGCAATGTAATAAGGAACACTTATATATAGGAAGTACCATCGGCGTATCCACCATACCCTTATTACATTGTTCCCGTTTCGTTATTCTTATCACTATAGGTTCTTAGTTCTTACACATGACAAAACTTGCTATGGTTTCTGTGCACTGAATTCCATAATTATGTATGCATCCATAATTACGTAGTTTCTTGCACAATCCGCACAATTCATTTTATAATGTGTAGGGGAAAATCAAAGGAATAATCCTGTGATGACTTGACTAGACTACCATAGAGTCTCTTTAACTAGATCAACGAATGATCTCTTTAAATAGACCACTAAAGAGTCTCTTCAACTAGATCACCAAAGGAATTTTTTAACTAGATAAACGAATGATCTCTTTAACTATATCAACACATGATCTCTTTAACTAGATCGACGAACGACCTCTTTAACTAGACCACCAGAGGGTCTCTTTAACTATATCAACACATGAAATCTTTAACTAGATCCACACATGATCTCTTTAACTAGACCACCAAAGGGTCTCTTTAACTATATCAATGAATGATATCTTTAACTAGATCAACGCATGATCTCTTTAACTAGACCACCAAAGGGTCTCTTTAACTATATCACCACATGATATCTTTAACTAGATCAACACATGATCTCTTTAACTTGACCACCAAAGGGTCGCTTTAACTACATCAACGAATGATGTCTTTAACTTTGGAATAGTACTTTACAATCCAAGGGTCTTAACTATTGCATAGAAGCCCATTAATGATTTAAGATAGTACTTTTGGATATCCTTCTAAGAATCCATCATATGAAGATATGGAAGACTCTAAAAGGATTTGGATAGCGAGCATTCGGATCACACATAACACATAAACACATAATCATATAATCACATAATTGTCAACTTGGTCATCAACTTGTTATCAATTTGTTATCGATTTGTACACTTGCATTTAAAGTACACCAGGAATTCAATCAATGGACTTCAATTAGTACTTTAAACATCCTCAAGAATCTAACTATGAAGATAGGAAGATCTTTTAAGGATTTGGTTTTGTCCTCATTAAATCGTAACATACGTATTAAAGCACACAAAGAATCCAATTAAGGACTTTGATTTTGCGCTTTAAACATCCTCAAGGATCTAACTATGAAGATAGGAAGATCCTATAAGGATTTTGGAATTCGTGTAGTGAGAAATTGTTTCAAAACCTAGTACTAGGTATGCTAAGTCAACGTACGAGCAGAATGTCTTTGAAAATCGTGTACTACGTATGCTAAGTCAACATACGAGCAGAATGTCTTTGAAAACTATGCGTGGGATCTTTGAAAATATGTTTAATGTTTTTAAAACCTTATGTAATGTTGTTGAAATCATGTACTTGGTAAATATGTTTATAAAATGTTTTTTAAAACCATGTAAAATGCCTTTAAAATCATGTTTGAGGTGTTTGAAAACATGGATGATGTTTTTGAAATTATGCACTTGGTATATTGGGAAAATATACCATGTTTAAATGTTTTTAAACCTATATGAAATGTTTTTGAAATCATATTCTATGTAAAATGTCGTGAAACCAGGAAGAAATGATACGCACATAGATATATTGCGTAAGACCAATTAAGGACTTACGAAAGTACCCTTAGGTATCCAATCAAGGATTTAAAGCGGTATTTTGGGTATTCGTCCAGAGTTGTAACTTGTACCTTGTACTTTGTTTCTTAGAAGAAACGAGTACTTAGGATTTTCGTGGAGATCGCGAGCGATCTCAAAAAAGGAAGAATTACGAGTGTAGTTTGTCTTGCAAGGAGCACAGTTCCTTGGTAGGGGTATGCCATTCATACATGTAACCACATTGACTTGTAAATAAAATGGAAACGGCCAAATTTATTTATAGAACAACCAAAGTGTTTCAAGATCGTTGGAAAGTAAACAGAAAACTCAAAAGTTTAAGTGTTTATGCAGACATTAGCACAAGCCTTGATATTGCCAGTTTTAATCTTGTGCCCATTCGTTGAGTCGTCATTTGCCAGCCAAGTCAATTGAAGTGGTTAGGATAACCACAACTGAAACAGGTTCCATGTGGGTAGTTAGGACAAACATGTATCACATAAGGAGTCGCGATAAATTGAGTAGGAACTGCCATAGCTTTGTTTGGCTTAGTGGCTGAACGACAGACATTTGCTATATGACCAAAACGTCCATAGTTTGAACATTTCGGCATTGGGTACTGTAACAGGCCAGCGTAACCGCATCATGATATTGTCCGCTTTGGCAGCCAGCACGCCCTCAGTGCCCGCCCCTCACGGTTTTAAAACGCGTCATAATGGTGAAGGTATCCAGCCCCTTATAAGGAAGCCTTAGTTCTCCTTCACAACTGATGTGGGATATCACAATCCACCCCCTTATGGGGTCCAGCATCTTCGCTGGCACACCAGTCCGGTCCCTGGCTCTGATACCATCTATAACAGCCCAGCGTAACCTCACCATGATATTGTCCGCTTTGGCAGCCAGTACGCCCTCAGCGTCCGGCCCTCACAGTTTTAAAACGCGTCATAATGGTGAAGGTATCCAACCCCTTATAAGGAAGCCTTAGTTCCCCTTCACAACCGATGTAGGATATCACAATGTTCCAAACGGTCCAAATATCATTGTGTAAAAATCTCGGGATCCAATTCATTACCAATTTTTTTATAAAAATCATTTACCGGGCTGCAATCAGATTCATCACTTTCTGATTGTGGTCCACGGAAAAATTTATTTAATATTCATCGTAAGTCCGATTGACGAAATTCTAGTTAGAGAATTACAACGACACCCGCGGCCATCCACTGTACAAATTTCATGACCTAACTCTATCCAGATTTCAAGTTATGACGAAAAACATAACATACATTTTCTGCAGAAAAAACGCAGCTTTTGCTGCTGTACATAACGGACCTTTAAAAATAGCAAACGACCACGAAAAAATATGATTCCAGCGCCATTTGAAGCGTATTTCAAAATAAAACGTTATAGACTCAAGAAAACCCAATTTTCAACATGTTACGACTCTTTTACAGCCAACCGAAGTTGGTTGTAAATGCCAAACAATTTGTTTTTTTAGCTTTCACTTCTTATCGCGGGTCCTAAAGGTTCCGTTAGCATGTTTAGTGATCATGTACCCTATCAACACTGTTGAAAGCTGACCATACCCGCCATTGATCAGATTTGTCATAAACCCATCACATAAGCATTACATCATAGTTTCCATATCGAGTCTCACATGCTAATTTAGTACTACAATTATACGAATCCTCATCTAAACCGATGTCTCTTGACTTCATAATAAAACATATGGCCATTTATCCCACCATACCAGAAAGTCTACTTGATAAATATGATATCCACAAATTTACATCAACTAAATTTATTACTTAGAAATCTTACTTCAGTATTAACATTTAAAACATTCATCATACTCGAAGTGTTCTAACATTTGGATTAACCCCACCTTCTCAACTCTACAACATATTAATGGCTTTTAATGAAAACAAAAATGCATTTGTTGATTATCGATCATTCCTATATTCTCAAATGCAGTTTTCATACACATATACATTTATATATAATCTATTCTATCATATTATATTGCACATAGTATTCACACAGTTCCACATATTAACCTATTATCATGCAAATATCTTAGTCGAGAACGAACCAAAACCAAAATCGAGGTGACGAAACCTTAATTAAAGACTACGAAGAGAATTGTACTAACCAATTGCATGGTGATCTAGGGACCGATTCTCCGTCAACCACAGCGAGAGAGAGAGAGAGAGAGAGGAGATAAAGATCGTGTACTTGCAGGTTAGGGTTTCATGAGAGTTTGGGATTTTTATAACTAATGCATGCTAGAATACGTATTATAACATATATAGTATTAGTGAGGCGGTTAGGGGAAAATAACATGGGGTTGGGCCGATAGAAAGAAGGGCTTGGGACATATTACAGTAATATTGAAAGATGAATGTTGTTCACAATTACAAACGGTTGTTCATATTTATTAATGTTATATATATAGAGGATGGATCATGAGAAAACTAGTTTAAATGAGAAAACAAAAAAACTAACTAAAAAAGCCTAAAAAACATACCAAATTTCTTTTTACAAATTTTTATAAAAAATCGCTAGTTTTTATGCATGGAAAAAAATTTCAATTTTTTTTTTGTTGTATTGCACATGTGCACTATTACGGATATAGTGCACATGTGTAGTACACATATAATGCACATGTGCAGTACAACAAAAACTTTTTTTTTTGAAATTTTTTTATATATAAAATATAGCGATTTTTTCATAAAATTTTGTAAAAAAAATTGGGTGTGTTTTTAGCTTTTTTTTAGGCTTTTTTAGTTAGTTTTCTAGTTTTCTTATCTAGATGTAGTTTTCTCATGATCCTCTCCCTATATATATATATATAGGGTAAGGTTATTGTAAAAAAGGTAGTTTTTGTGAGAAAGATAGGAAAGAATATAAACCATTAGATCATTGATCTAATGGTTAAGATTAGTGTGGCAATATTGTAATTAAAATAGTGTTTTTTTTAAATACTGATTTGATTTGATAGGGGTAAAATAGGGCTTTCATATACTTTCAAATCAATAACCGTATCTATTATACCTGATTTCTCTCTCATTTACGTTTTTTACGCTCGAAGAAACAGGGCGATTCTTCCCACCAAAGATTATAAGATTAAGCAGATTCAATGAGCCCCAAAATCTAAATCGTATACAATCGAAAGAAGCGAAGGTCGTCGTCTGATACAATGGAACGAAGGACGAAGATGAAGATGGATCATTCAACAGTAGAAGACACTACAAATCGGGGGCTTATAATACCAAAAATTAAGAAATCAACCTCTAATTTTAAAAAAGGTTCGACTGTATTGTTTAATACCTTTGAAGATTAATGGTGTTTTTTATAATGTATGGTAGTTTATGTTAACCAAGAGCAAGATATATACTGATTCATTGTCGAATGGTGTTAAAACTAGGGTTTCATTGAATAAGGGTGTATTTCCATGGTGTTATGTAGTTCATCAGTTAAGGTTTTTAGTTTGGGTTTGTTTTGGTATTCGTTCCTGGTGTTTTTATCATGGTGTTAAAGCTAGTGTTCATTTTAATAATGGTGTTATAACACAGTAATAGTGTTATAACACCAAGGTGGGTGTTTTTTTCAAATGGTGTTATATGTAGTTCATGTTTAGTTTTATTTGGTGTTATATAGGTTTAGGGTGTTTAGGTTGCTTAGTTTTGGTATTTGTTCAGGGTGTTTGTCTTAAATGGTGTTATAAATCTTAAATGGTGTTATAAACCTGTTGTGTAGTTATATTTGGTGCTGTATGGAGTTTTTATCATGTGTTTTTTGAATGTTGTTATAAATAGGTATGGTGTTATTTATACTGCAACTTCATATGGGGTGTTATTTATCTTGGAGATTTATATGAAGGGTGTTATTTAATAGAGTGTCATTACAACTATGGTGTTATGTAGGGTGCTATTAATCTAGGATGTGTTTTTTTACATGTTGATACTGCTTTAGAGTGTTAATTCTCTACGATTAGATATGAAGGGTGTTATTTATCATGCTGGTCTGTAAGAAGAGTGTTATTATGGTCGGGTCAAGCCATCGGTGATGCAGTATTTTAAATATAGTTTTTAATTATTTCTACAGTCAGGTCAAGCCATCGGCTTAGTGGCAAAATGTACAAATCACGTTTCAAAAACACAATTGACAGACCATTGGTATGTAGTGACTCAGAAACGTCAAATAAGGACGACAAAGGTAATCGAAATGTAGTTTAAATTATAGAGAAATCAAAAACAATAAAGTATGATTACCTAGTATCCATATGTGTTTATGTTAGTTGTTGAGTGATGTTTTTGTCAATGTTCGTTTTGAATAAAACAGATGTTGATGATGGGATGAATGATGTGGGTAATGCGAAAACAAGAGAAGAGGTTCCGTCGTCGATAAAAAACACACAATGTACGTTTTGAAAAAAATGATGTTTTAATTGTAAGTTGTTTGCTTATAATAAAGGATTAAAAATTGATTTTTGTTTGCAGCCCAGGATGTTAATGATAGTCAACTTGTCGTACACCCATCCATCAATATAACATCTGAAAAAGGTATTATGTTGAAGTGTTAATATTTTGAAGTAGTTGTTTACTAAAACAAATATTAAAAATTGTTGTAGATCTGCTGCGAGACCCGGATGACGATTTTGTCGACACCCCACCACCGGGTAAACGACGGAAACCGGCTGCCAAAAGAGGAACGTCTTGTGGAATGCATCAACAAGTGAGACAGCCATATAAGCCATTCACGGGTGCACGGATCAGGCCAAAAGTAGGTATCGACAATCTGATAACACTAGCATCCGGCCTAAATGAGGAACAACGTTAGAAAGTGGATGAAATTGGGTTTGGTTCGATTTTTCATTATAAGCTGACAGGGGTGCCTACTGCATTGGCAAACTGGTTGGTTACAAATTACGACCCAGACAATGGTATTTTAAACGTGGACGGCGGGCGCACTATAAACATATCGTCGGAGCTTGTTAGGAGTGTTTTCGGACTGCCTATGGGTCCAACGGATCTTGCTGAAAAAAAGAAAGCGAGCAAAAGGAAGGATTTTGTTGTCCAAGCGTTCAGAGATCAGTTTAAGCATATGGATATCACCCGCTTGTCGCCAGTTCAGCTGATGAATTACATATTGGATTGGCAGTCTGGTAACGGGAGACTGTTTGTACTGAACTTCTTGATTCTTTACTTCTCACTCCTAGGAGAAACCACGACGAACAACTCCGTCAATGTGCGATTCATTTCAAATATTCAGCTGGACGTGGATATCAAAAGCTTCAATTGGTGTGCGTACATGATCTCGTGTCTCAAAAGAACGAAAACAGCGTGGCATGGTGGCGATGATGCTTTTAGGGGGCCTATGTTATTACTTGCGGTAAGTAATTAACTTTTAGTATTAAAAAATTATTGTGAAATATCGTTAGTTTACTTAATAACACTTTATATTTCTAAATAACACCACAGTTTACTTAATAACACTTTATATTTCTAAATAACATCACAGTTTACTAAATAACACTTTATATTTCTAAATAACACCACATATGGTTTAAATAACACCATGAAACTGTATAACACCTTATTTTACTTAATAACACTATATTCTGTAAATAACACCATGAAACTGTATTTTACTTAATAACACTTTCTATTTCTAAATAACAACGCATATGGTTTAAAAACACTATATACCTGCATAACACCCTATTTTACTTAATAACACTATATAACTGAATAACATCAATATTGTTATCTGGTTTACAATTATTTTGAAACTTAGTCTGGGAATAAAACTTATTGCAAAATATTGTCGCAGATTGCTTACGGAATTGTGTTAAAGAAGATACCTTCATCACACAGTTCAAATATAATTGAACTTGTAGATGATGATCTTCTGGACAATCTCGAATGTGATATAGAAAGGATGCATACTGAACAAAATAAGAAGACAAAGACAAGGGAAGATAAAAAACACAAACGAGCATAAGGGGTTGAGTGTGATAGGAAAAAAATCAAGAAGCAAAAACAAGGCCAGAAAAAGGGAATGGACAATGTGCTGATCGAAGATGATGATGCACACTTGGGTATATACAGACACTGTGCTGATTACCTCCTGTCACAAACTGACACCCAAACATGTGCATTATTTGTAGGTCCGGATGGCGAAGTCCGCACTCCGATGGTCTCTCAGCATGGTGACACTCCATCAGCATCAGGAACATCAGTTCATGACGATTTTGAGCTGGTAAACATCTTAAAATTTGTACTAGACTTGAAAGTATATGTTATTTCTAATGATAACACTTTAAACCGGGATTTCGTACAGGTTCGAGCAAATTTGTTGGATAACTTGTTTAGAGAATTTGAGATATGCGTTCACAAGATAAATAACACCATAACAGAATCGTGTCTGATGTTCCCGGATAGTGATCTGCTGAAACAGAAAGGATTGGAGTGGAAGGAGTTAATGAAATTGCTGCTTGTCGTTGACGATGAGGAAAAAAAGGATGGAGATGAAGTGGAAACGGGAGATCAAAACTTTGGGGCAGAAAAGGATGACGTGGCTGAGGCAGTTGAAACAATTGATCCGCAAAAAGGTAGTGTATCATTGGACGGATATAACACTCCTATGAACGAGAAAAAAAAAAGATCATATAACACCACAGACTTCTCCCTTTTCACCAATGACGGCTTCGTTTGTCGCAGAACTGGACAAAGTTGTTGAAAGGGTTCAAAGTGAAATAACACCAGAGACAAAGTTCAACGTTTCAGGAATTGAAACGGTGAACTTGTCAACAAGACTGGCCGATGCAGCAACGGATGAAAAACGTAAAGAAGTAACGGAGCCTGTTCAGCGTCAAAGATCGCCGAGGCCGAAACGAACAATCAAGCTTCCGGCGGCACTGAGGTCACCGTACGTGCATCGACCTGTTATGTTGAGAACCGTTCGTGAGAAGGCTGAAGAAACACTTGCTCGATGTATATTTTCTGCAGTAGGAAACGTATGGTAAGTATCCAAATTGGACCTTAAAAAACGTATTTATGTGGTGTATTATACGTTATAAGTTTTGGTAATATATTGAATTATACATTCGTGTCGACGGTGTTTCGGTTTGTAGGGATATTTTGTTCAGCGACAACGGTAACGTCTCGGTTATGAGGGGGCCTTTTGAATTGATGATGCCTGGTGTAACTGTGCACGTGAATGTCATCAGTGCCTGGGCCGCGTTGTTTAACCATGAAGAAAAAAAGAGGAGGATGGGGACAACCCCAAGATTATTCTGCAACGCAGGAATGCTGGTAAGTTTAATTTCTGCAGATTATTAAGTGAACACAGACTGTATCATGTGATCATAGTTAAATAGCACCATGTATTAACTTAACACCATGTTTATGTAAATAACACAAATTGTTTATTTGTTTACCTGAAAAACACCACAGCTGGAAAAGGATTTAAATAACAGAATTATGTGATTGTGAATTCTTAACTTAACACCATAATTTCATTTTTTGTTTACCTGAAAAACACCACAGCTGGAAAAAGATTTCGCGTTGTCTGAAGATGGACGATTAGCAGAATTTACGAACAACATGCATGTTGTGCTTGATTCAACAGAACCAAAAGTATTTAAAGGCAACTTTGAGATGGTGTTTATACCTATGTTGACCGGGCAGCATTACTATCTGCTGTTTTTCAACTTGAGAACAAAAGATGTCTTTATTATTGACAACATAGAAGGTGCTGCAGGCTTAGAGAGATACCAAGGAAATGTGGAGAAGATGGTATGTTTGTGAATGTTTATATTTATACAGCTACCGTAACAAAAAAAAATATTTGTTAACATCAATAATTTGTAACTGCAGATAAGTACATTTTGTCGGTATCTAAGACCGATGCATCCAAGAATCGCTGCACAACTAAGGAATACACAACCAGTTCGACTAGAGTTGCCATGGCAAACACTTTACAATGGCATCGACTGTGGTATTTTCCTTATGCGGCCTTACAATGGTAATCGCGTTTATATTTCTGTTTATTAAAAAATAATTAAAATAAATGTACATGACATATGAACAATTCTGATGGTTTGGTATTGAATAGGAACACACGTTGGACATTGGATGTGTGGTTTATCGAATGAGAGGGACGTTACTGGCTTGGTTTTGCCTGATCAAGCACGCGAAATCGAGGATCTGCGTAAAAAGTACCTCTAAAAAATGCTCCTAAGCGACGTGAACACGGAACGGGGAGTTGTGGAACAAGAAGTACAAGAATATGCACTTTTGGACGAGGATGATAGGTTGAGAATGGAAGAGAATGCAATCAATCGGATTGCTGAAAGGTTGGGAGCTGAAGTGTAATTGGACAGCAGAACAAGTTAATCTTTTTGTTAAAAGACAAACATTTTGGGAAATATAGATTATATGATGTGTTAGCGTTTTGACAAAGTTGTGATTATGGTGGTGTTTTACACACCTTTTTATTCTGGTGTTTTAATGATAAGTATGATTACAATCGTTAGCTGTTTGTGTGTTACACACCTTTTTATTCTGGTGTTTTAATGAATTGATATTGCGATTTTCGGCACAAAAAAGAACGCGTATTGGACAGATAGTTTTTTACAAAGTAAATGATGATCATGCTAAATATGTAAAAAAAATATACCAACTCCTTTGCAACCTGCACAATTAAGACACTATAGTCAAGTAAATAACACAATAACGCTACACATACATAAATAAGCAACCTGAACATATGAACACCAATAATAACACCCTGAACAACTAAAAACACCACAGTTCTACAAAATAAAAATAAAAATTTCTATACAGACAAATAACACTACTCAACTTGAATTAACAAATAACACCATTAACAACAAAATAACTCCATGAAAAACACATAAAGCCACCGGTTTAGAATAAATATCTGAGTGAGGACAAATAACACTATTCAAATTGCAACATACATAATAAAACACACTGAACAAAAAAAATATAGTTTTTTAATGAATTAATATTGGGTGTTACACACCTTTTTATTTTGGTGTTTTAATGAATTAGTATTGCGATTTCCGGCACAAAAAAGAACGCGTATTGGCCAGATAGTTTTTTACAAAGTAAATGATGATCATGCTAAATATGTAAAAAAATATACCAACTCCTTTGCAACCTGCACAATTAAGACACTATAGTCAAGTAAATAACACAAAAATAACGCTACACATACATAAATAAGCAACCTGAACATATGAACACCAATAATAACACCACAGTTCTACAAAATAAAAAAAAAATAATTTCTATACAGACAAATAACACGACCCAACTTGAATTAACAAATAACACCATTAACAACAAAATAACTCCATGAAAAACACATAAAACCACCGGTTTAGAATAAATATCTGAGTCAGGACAAATAGCACTATTCAAATTGCAACATACATAATAAAACACACTGAACAAAAAATAACATAATTGGTTAACAAAAAACAAACGTATTTAACAGAAACAATATATAACCATTGTCACTGGTAATATTAAAATTCGAACAAAAGCAAACAAAATAAATCCATGAGTGTATGCGAATCCGGAAAACGATAAAAAACCTATCAATGTACGAAACAAGAAGGAAGTACGTTAAAAATAACGAAATTTTTTGACATCTCTAAAATAACTTACTACTCCTCTTCCCCATCCTCCTCGTCTAATGCATCCTCATCTTGTTCATCCATATCTTCTTCAACTTCCTCCCATTCATCTTCCTCCTCGTCAACTTCATCAGTTTCTTCACCGTCATCCTCGGCCATAGCTTGTTCTTTAGTCCGGGTAGGGTTTTTGAAAGAACGTCTGTTATGACCGTATCTAAAACAGTTTTGACATTGACGACTCTTTTTACCCAACTGACTTACTGCAATTTCACGTTTGGACTTCATCCGTTTAGGCTTACCCATACCTTTGAATCTTGTTCCGATGGGAACACGAACGGTTGCTTCTGATGGTTTTGTGTTACCAGTAATTTCTGCAAACCTTTCACGACGGCTCTTAGGTGGAGCATTGACGACAGACTCATCAACAGTTTTGAAATAATTAACAACATGAGCCCTGAACGAGCATAGCGCATCAAAGTTGGTGACAAGCTGATTAATAACCGACTCTGTAGAATATGTGATCTCACGTACAACACGGTTAACTTCATTATAACAATCCCCAGTCTCATTGATACCTAGAATAGCACCAGGGGCACTATTTGGAACAGCCTCCCAAGTCCAACGTCGTAATATATAGCGTTGTGGAAACTCCCTAATGTCAAGCATCCTTAGCACACAAAAGATGTGTGAGCACAACAACCTAAACTGTTCAAATCTTTTGCATGTACAATACACAGTCATGTCGGCCTCCCACATCATAACCTATAAAACACCATTCGAAATTATAAAGTTGCCTTAAATAACACTATAAAACACCATATGCAACTGGAAATCACCAAGATCTATGCAAATTTCAAGAATAACACTACAAAACATCATGTGTATACCTCGAAGAAAGTAGTGCATGGTTGTTCCCAGTCCTTCACAAAAAAGTTAACGAAGTCACCAATGTCTTCCCACTTTCCGATAGCACATCTGTGTATACCGTTTTGTATCTCCAACTGCTGGTCAAAAAATATAGTGCGTGTGTATATCCTGGACGCTTGATCCTCCAAAACAAAGTCTTCAGCCCATATTTCAGCGTTTGTATTTCTGGTGTCATGGTCATTCTTCCTGTGCTCATGTCTCTGAGCTTCAATAGCAGAATCAAAATGCCCGAGAAATTCGACAAGTGTGCAATCCGGGTTACAGAACTGTCCAAAGAAATGGTTCTCGCTCTCGGAACGAGAAGAGGTACGCATAAGCCCGGACATGACCTCCTCACGATAATAAGCTATCCAAGTATCCCTGATTTGGTAAAGTGACTGCAGCCACTCATGATCAACCAAGTTAAAATCGTTCATTATGGTAGCCCACTCACTTTCAAATTTAACTGGTATAATTGAATCGGTCCACACAATGGCACACAACCTCTTTTTGAAATCTGTATTATTGCAGATTGAAGCACCAACCTAAAACACCATTGAATAAACATATAACACCATACTCACCAAAAAGTATTTAAAAAGTAGTAAGAAAGGTTAAAAGGACGAACAACTAAACACCTTAGCAGAAAGCTTGTCCATGATGTGCCACATGCATAGCCTATGTCTACTCTCGGGCCATGTATCTTCGATAGCCTTCTTCATGGCCGGGTCTTGGTCGGTGACAATCACCGGAGGGGCACGACCAAATGCTTGACGAAACACATTTAGCAACCAACTGTAAGTTTTAGCAGTTTCGTTTCCTATTATAGCGGCACCAAGAGTAACATTGCGATTGTGATTGTCGATGCCGGTAAATGGAACAAACATCATGTTGTACCTAAAAAACAAATACGGAATAAAAACACCATAAAAATGAATTACACATACTTAAGAAAAAATATGCTGTAAAACCCAAAATAAATATAATAATTACGAAACTTACTTGTTGCGACGATATGTGGCATCAAATGAAACAACATCACCAAACACAGAAAAATTCCTTTTGGCAGCTTCATCTGCCCAAAACAAACCCCTTAAAACTCCATTCTCGTCTGTTATATACTCCATTGAAAAGTTAGGCATGTACTCTTTCTTCCTCAAAAGTCGTTTAATCATCATATCAGCATCAAACTCCGATATATACCTGTTCAGGACTCGCTTGAAATTTTTAAAATCGTTTTTGGTTGCCCCAACCTTGTCAAACCCACCATACAATGACCTCATGATATTAAACGCTTTCACAGGGCCAATGTTCAAGGCACTCAACGCGTTAACGGCTTGCTCTTGCATATAGTTCATACCTCGGTTAGAGGGGAGTAGATGCCTATCTTCCTCAGCAACAAAAAAATGATTATGTGCCTCATTGAAAGAAGATACCTCGTATAGATTCGAAGGCATTAACTTTATACACATACGTGCTTTGCACCCAGTCCTTATAGAAGGAACACGTCGATCAGATTTCCTCTTAGACCCATTATTTGAGGTGTCAATCTTTTTAGATGTATCGATCACATTAAAAGGTTTAGTCCCCTCCTTTGAGCAAACAAACCATTTAGATTTTATAACACCATTATGTGTGTATTGAGTAGACTTCCTGGCAGTGAAGCCTGAAGCCATTGCATACTTCTGATAAAAGAGGAATGCGTTGTTCACTGTGTCAAAGGTCATCTTATCCCTCGGCTTAAGCGATTCATCTACCTCCGGTAAATAAGTCTTCTTACCGGAGTTTGGTGACAGTTGTAGTTTCCCAACCGGCTGATAGGTTTGAAATCCTGCGAAAATAATTCTACAGTAAAAAAACAATACAACATAATACGTATGAAATAACACCACATAAACACTGTTATGAAAAAACACCCTCTACTAATACGAAAAAACACCATGTACGTATAAAAAAACACCCTAGCTTATATAGAAACATCATTACTCATCATGACTCATCATCAACCTAAATAACACAACACAACATAATGTGTTTATAATAACACCACAAACAACTGTTATAGCAAACCAGCCTCTATTTATATGAAAACACACCATGTACTTATAAAACCCCTGTAAGGAACATCCAATGGAAAAAAACACCATGACTCACCATCAACCTAAATAAATAACACATACCAGCTTCAACTTCGATAACATACATAAAAACACCATACGTATAAAAAAACACCCTGGCTTATATAAAAACACCATTACTCATCATCAACTAAATGTTTCTACAGTAAAAAACACAACACACCATAATGTGTTTAAAATAACACCACAAACAACTGTTATAGCAAACCAGCCTCTATTTATATGAAAACACACCATGTACTTATAAAACCCCTGTAAGGAACATCCAATGGAAAAAACACCATGACTCAACATCAACCTAAATAAATAACACATACCAGCTTCAACTTCAATAACATACATAAAAACACCATGCACGTATAAAAAACCCAACATAGAGAGTTATAACTGGTGTTCATGAGAGTTCCAATAAAAAAAAGATGATTGAAAAATTGACAATTACAATTAAACAGATGATTGTAATTGAATATTGATTACAATTACATAAATAAGTTGCGAATAAAAGATACATAAATACCTTGATTGTCGTTCTCCATGAAGCAAGAAAGTATGAATCAGATTAACGATTGTATGCATAATTCAGTCTGTATGCGTGATCAAAAATAAGAAATTGAAAGCGAATTTATAATGATTAAGAGGTCGAGATGATTTAAACATTTTGATGATCTGATAAAAATTTCAAAAATCGAATTCCCTTAAAAAACTCATAAAAATCGGTTACAAAGATTTGAACCTTAATTAGGTTTGTTTGTATAATTACTAATATAACCTTGATCTAATACAATTAATATGGAATGATCTAATGGCTGAGATTCTTTCTCACCTTTCTCACAATTTAGGCCTTTTTTACAGGATCCTTTACCTATATATATATATATATATATATATATATATATATATATATATATATATATAGGGAGGAGCTCATGCGAGAACCACCCTTATTGTGAGAACCTTGAAAACCAATGTGAACACAACCTAAAATAGCTAAAAAAACCTAAAAAAACCCAACCCCCAACCCCCCCCCCCCAAAAAAAACCTAAACCCCCCACCCCCCCCAAAACCTAAACCCGCCCCCCCCCCCAAGCTAAAAAAACCTAAAAAAACCCTAACCCCCACCCCCCCCCAAAAAAAAAAAAACCTAAACCCCCCTCCCCCACCCCCCAAAAACCTAAACCCCCCCCCCCCCACCCAAGCTAAAATGCTAAAAACTAAACCCCCAAAAAACCTAAAAAAATCTAAAATTTTTTTTTGATTTTTTAATATTTTTTAGGTTAAAATAGCTACTTTTCGAAGCAAAAAAAAAAATTAAAAAAAAAATTAAAATTTTTTTTTGGCTTCAGAAAGTAGCGATTTTAACCTAAAAAATATTAAAAAAATCAAAAAAAAAAAATTTTTGTGTGATTTTTAGCTATTTTTAGGCATTTTTGGTGTGTTCACATTGGTTCTCGCGGTTCTCACAATAAGAGGTGGTTCTCGCATGATCTTCTCCCTAGGGTAAGGTTCATGCGAGAACCATCTTTATTGCGAGAACCGCGACAACCTAAAATAGCTAAAAAAAACCTAAAAAAACCCTAAAAAAACCTAACCCCCACCCCCCAAAAACCTAAACCCCCCCCCCCAAAAAAAAACCTAAACCCCCCCCCCCCAAAAAAAAAAAACCTAACCCCCCAAGCTAAAATGCTAAAAACTAAAACCCTCAAAAAACCTAAAAAAAACATACCCCCCACCCCCCCCCCCCCAAAAAAAAAAAAACCTAAACCCCCCTCCCCCACCCCCCAAAATCCTAAACCCCCCCCCCCTCAAGCTAAAATGCTAAAAACTAAACCCCCAAAAAACCTAAAAAATCTAAAAAAATAAAAAAAAATCTAATTTTTTTTTTATTTTTTTACTATTTTTTATGTTCAAATCGCTACTTTTAGTAGCCAAAAAAATTTTTTTTTTTTTAAAAGTTTGTTTTTTTGGATACTAAAAGTAGCGATTTTTATATAAAAAATAGTAAAAAAAAATTTTTGGGTGTTTTTTATATTTTTTAGGTATTACTGTTTGTGTTCACACTGGTTCTCGCGGTTCTCGCAATAAAGGGTGGTTCCTAACGGATCTTTGTCATATATATATATATATATATATATATATATATATATATATATATAGGTAGAGATTCCTGTAAAAAGTTCTCAAAGTGTGAGAAGTGTATTATAACACTATATATAATACTATATAACACCATATAAACACCGTATAACAATATGTAACGCCATATAATACCATATAACACTGTGTAACACTATATAAAATTATATAACAAATATAACACTATAGGTTATCTGATAGCATGTCTATGATAGATGTATAGTGTTATATTTGTTATATAATGTTATATAGTTTTACATAGTGTTATATGGTATTATATGGTGTTACATATTGTTATACTTTATTTATATAGTGTTATATAGTATTATATATAGTATTGTAATACACTTCTCACACTTTAGGCCCTTTTTACACTATCCCTATCCTATATATATATATATATATATATATATATATATATATATTCTTTCCTTTAGAATATCATAAATCAACTAATAATAAAAATATACTGATCATGCGCTGGTTCGGGACTCATAAATCTCAAGTTATGCCATGGTTCAAACGGTTCGAGTTATGCCATAAATTAGATACGTATAAATAATTTGCCACACAAGTTCAGGCATTTATATAAGTAAGATAAGATAATTATAACAGCGCTAACCTCGTAAGCGCGGGTTGTCACAGGTACTGGCATAGTGATGATGGTTACATCGATTGCACAGAGGAGCTTTTCCTATGTATGGCTTCCTAGCTGGTGGTGATGCCACCTGGCTAGGTCCCACTTGGTTAAGCGGGACTGGAGCAATCGCTGTAAGATTCTTTGAAGCTTTACGCTTCTATGATTTTCTTGAAGGCTTGGCTTTTGTCATCTTAGGTGCCTCTTGAGTAGTTTCATCATTGAGATGAGACATGGCGACAGCTAACTCAATGGTCCCACGAAGTAAAACGCTTAGTTGTTGGGCAATTGTAGCAGCCAGTTCGGACCTTTGAGTATCGATGCGATGAGGAGACATCCTAAAGATAGTGGAAAATATGAGAGAAAGCAAATGAGATGTTGTTGGATACTCAAAACTGAACGTTAAAAATATTGACGAAACATGAGGATTGTGACCATTTGTTTGTCAACTAAAACAAAGAAACGTCACTGTGACTAATCAAAGTAAGTGGGTCATAATAATGTATCGCGAAGACATGCTTTAGCCTATAAGTGGACACTCACCCCAAGAGTTCCCAGGTAAGAGTGATTGGTCCGATACTGCGGATTTGTACGAACACTCTAGCCTTAGATAGAAAACTCGAGGTACAGGCACCCACCCTTCCAGATTGCATGTGTTCATATTATAAAGACCCAAACTTTGACGAGATTTTGAAAGCACCAAAGGCTTAAATGCCTAAAACAAATCATCTAAGGATAGATGATTTCTTGTGATGTTTTGAAAAAAATTGACTCGAGAGAATGAATTGCGTTTTGTTTTGTTTTGTTTTTGTTAATCACCTAAGGATAAGTGATTGGTATTGTATTAAGAATCTAAACACAAATTCACTTGCGTTAGGGTCCTAGGAAGGTTAGAGACTAGGTCAAGAGCATTACTAATAACCTAATTCCCTATAACCATGAGCTCTGATACCAACTCTTCTGTTACACCCCGACCGCGTAATACAACAAACCGTGGCGTAAACGTCGGGGAGTGTCGTAACAGAATCATTGTTTCACAACACATGGTATTTGAAATTTTGTTTTATTTTATTTCGTTAATTAACTCATTGTTTTGATACAAACCAAATAGTTACAACAATTGTCTTTCAAGTTTTAAGTCACTAAAGTCCGCGTCCATCCTATATGTAGCAAGCAATCAACAATCATCACATAGTAGAACCTGAAACATATGTGAAAATAATCAGCATGAACATGTCGGCGAGTACATAGGTTTTGTATGTCAAATTCATGGCCTTGAATTCATATTGCAATACCTCGACCAACTACTAGAGTTGTCGAGTATGTACCTTGAAATAAGAAAGTGTTCGATATTTCAATATGTTTTATCATCTTTACAAGATGATATAAGTAAACCAAAACCATTGTAGCCATGAATCTTGACTGAAACATTTGTCTTTGTAAAACCAAGTAGTAAATCATTTTTTAAAGTAAACATTGTATGGTTTATATCTTTAAGTAAACTTCGTTGTGTGACATCGTTAGAAAACATTTGTCCAATTCATTCAAATCGTTCGTGTTATAAACCATAGTTCAATCGTCCGTGTTTTAATTGTGAAATACAACTTTTGGTTGTTCTTTAATGAATACATTCAAACCTGTGTTCTGACTTGACTATACCACCCATGGGGTATCTTTAATAGGCCCTGAAAGACCCCTTTAACATCGACTAACAAACCACCAAAGGGTTTGTTAAAATAACAGGTTCTGTCATACCCACATTACCCACCAAAGGGATAGTCCGATAACGGGATTTGTCAAATCCTATGGTACCATAACATACTACTGATCGGCTTGATCATAGTTAATGAATGTCATTCGTCTGTCTTTCGACTAACGCCCCAACAAGTTCGTTCACATTATTGAAATCATCGTATTTTATATAAACCACAACATTTGTTTATGAAAACTTGAAAAGCATTTAGCACATATGAATCACCCCAAAACAATTGAAAGCATAAAAGAGGGGAGCTATGTACTCACGTGAGATTGCAAGTATCCTTGATTAAGTGTCCGAACAAAGCTCAGGAAGTCAAGGAATCAAGTGGGCACCTAGTATCGGATTAGTATGTTAATAATTGGGGCCTAAATTAGAATGAGGTCTTGTAAACCAAATGAGTGTTGGAACTCATATAATATGGTTTAACAAAGCCTACATTCTGATTTGAAACCTATCTTAAGTGCTTATGACCCGTTAAGGTAGTTTACGCTACTTTAACGCGTCATTTGCGCAAATGCACATTCGGATGGCCTAACTAGTCCTATGACAAGTGTTATATGTCTAAACATGTTTAATTATGTTGCATAATCAGTTTAAGTGTCAAAATTTTGGTTACTTATGCTTAAATTGAAATTATGCGCAAAAAGGGCATTTTGGTCATTTTCTTAAGGCATATAAACTACCTATCATACAACTAATTAAACTAAGTGACCATAAGGTATAACCTCAGAAGGTTATTCGCTATACAACTATGGTCACAAAATATGTTTGGTCGGATCCTAATGATCGACCAAACGGGCCGGGTTCGAAAGTCAAAGCGGTTGTCGAGACCGCTTGACTTACGACCCTAAATAAGCACTAAACTAAACGTGACGAGTTAAACATGTTAAAACATGTTTAACTAAGTTAGAAAACTGATTTGATATCAAAACAAAGTGTTTTGATACCCGAAAATAGTTTCGTCGGAAAATGCACATAATCGTGCATTTTGACCGAAACTTTGACTCGTCACTTCGACTAGTCAACGTGGTGTAATCAGTAGGTATAATCGCAAGGGATTATAACCATCGTGATTACGATCACGTTGCAAAGTTCAACTGAACTTGGACTTGACCAAATTCATGGTCAAAACCGAAAGTCAAACGGTAGTCAAACTGTTTGACTTTCAGCTTGTAATTGCTGAAATAAATGAACTAGCCATGAAAGAACACTTACAAAATGTTCTAAGGCTGGAAAATGAACTAGAAAACTTAGGTAGGTGGCCTCCAAAAGATGGTAGCCTCCACTTAGAGCTCAAGAGATGAGAATAAGGAAATGAGCAAAAAATGGGCAGAACTTGGGGTTATTTATAGTTGAATGGAAGCCATGTGATGATGCCAAGTGGATTATGTATTGCCCAAGGCATTATCTCAACCATACAAGTGTGTGGTTAAGGTTTTAAGCCTTGATTAACACTCAAATAGCCCACAACTTTGCAAAACTATGAAGAAAATACAAGCTGCAGCTGGAAAAACAAGTTTTTGTCGACATTGGGGCATCACTGGACGCGACAACACCACCCCCAGGGCGTCGTTGGATGCGAGGGCTTAAGCCCAACTTTCAGAAGTTGACAGCTTTAGTCCCTGCAGCTCAAAACTTGGTTTTTAACGCGTTTAACCCCCGTTAAGCCAATTTTAAGGCTCTACAAGGATGTTAAAGCATAGGGGACTTGAAATATGATTGGGAATATCATGGATGTCGGTCCGTTTGGTCGTACAGTCACGTTGTTCGGTTAATTACGATGAAACTCGAACGGACGCGAAAACGATCCAAATTGTGCGACGAACGGTATTTTTGCATTCCTATAACTAAAATAAAATATTTTAGTGATTACAAAAAGTTTTGGATGTCCATATATGGTCAGAACGTGAGATATGCACGTTTATGCAAACTTCTGCAGTTTTTGACGCTTTTAGTCCTTGTTGATCAAATAAGCATGTTTTCTCACACCGAACCCTCAAAGCTTATTTCTAAGCTATGTTAAGGGTATTTAGGGTATGTTTAGCTTATGATCTTGTTCTGGAGTGTTCGTTGCAATACGATTTGACAGACTTTTGTAGTTTGTCGCAAATAGTCCTTGTGATCGAATAAACTATTTTTTGCCAAACCAAACCCTTCAAAACTTATTTCTAAGTTATGTAAAGGTTATTTAAGGTATGTTAAGCTTATTTCACTATTCCGGAGTGTATGTCGCGTTAGACTGATTACGTTTACATAATAGTTTGCGTATAACTTCCAGAAAAACTTCTCGAGAGTTCGGAATCATAGGAAATTTGATATGTGTACTTGTCACATGTAATTGTACAAATCTCAAGAATGAAACACAAGATTTCATTGGATTCGTAATTGTATGATGATCGTAATAGCACAAATGTCATAGGTTCGGCGTCTACAACTGGGACATCAGGCGGAACATTTACCACATCATCTTGAAAATCATCTTCATTTGCTACTTCATCATCGTCCAAGTGCTCGCCTTGAAAGGCCACATCAACATTACCATCACTGACATCTTGTTGTTCGTAATCCATGTCCTGTTGAGACCCATCTAATAAGTAATCTTCAATGAGATCCATTTCTTCAGTTTGTTCCTGTTCGTCAACACCAACACTAAAAGCAACTTCGGGAATATAGACCGGATTCCATTATGGCGGAAAAGCAAAATGTTAAAACCATGACTGGCAACTAACTTAAACACAATAACATCACCATATATGAGATGAAGATCATTTGTGATTTGTGAAAAATCAACAATGTAATAGTTGCACCCCCACAGCTTGTTCACTTTGACACTCCACGTATAATTATTTCCAAAACGAATAGTAAATTCAATGTCCAAAGTGTCAGTCTTGAAATAACGCTCCTTGAAATCTTTCGGCAACCACTGCAGTTAACATACAACGTATATCATTAACAAATAAATCAGTTGGTAAGAATAAGTAAGAAAGTATAAAGTTACCAGGTTACATTTCTCCGGAAATAACATCTCCATACAGAACTTGTTGTTAACTCCCGATAGATGGTCAACTTTAAAATGAGTAATTTTAAACGTTTGAGCATCAAGAACATGAAAAACTATCAAGTCTTTCTCTTCTACAACAATATCACGACCAATTGTTGACCGACCATTAGACAAACAATAGCCGGTTGTAGTAGATTTGACAACGGTCCATTCCTTGCCTTGATCATTGGTTATAACAACTGGTCTGATCAGATAGCCTTTCAAATTGTCAAACGTATTATACCATGAGGGCAAAGACTATAATGTATACACAAAAAATAATACTTACTTAAATCAATAAAAATGTAAATGACACGTCCCAAAATAATAACACTTACTTAAATACGAAAAACGGAATTAGTTATAAGATGTTACATGTTCCGTCTTTGAAGAGTCGGAAATAAAAACGTAAAACCCACGTTCCAAAATTAAACCTTCTTCATCATTCTTAACCACTTCGACAACAGGTAACGCAAGGTCCAGAGTAAGTGACTACAACCGTTGGGACGGAAAAGTAGAATTCTAAAAACATGGTCGTCAAGCAACTCAAAAACAATTAAATCACCGGCTATTAAACAATGATCATTTGCAACTTTCAAAAATTCAAGAATATAATGGTGATCTCCAAAGCCTTCGTATTCTAACAGTCCATATATGATTCTCGCCAAAAAGGATAACGAAATCATCGAACAAATTATCACAGTTGAAATGATGTTGCATGAAACCCCTGGACAACCACTGCATTTGATTGAAAAAATATTAATAACTATAAAATGTGAAGGTTTTTCAACAAAACCAATAGTGTTTAAAGCTTACTAGATTCTTGTTTTCAGGGTATAAAATGACAGTATGAAACTTGTTACTTTTCACAGTGTGATGATAACCTTTAAAATGACTTATTCTAAAGGTTAAGGAATCCACATATTCGAAAACTTCATAGTCCCCGTCTTCTACCTCAAGTACGTTGACGACAGTTGACCACCCATTCGAAAGACAAAAACCGTTTGTAGACGGTTTACTAATAACATTAAACATTGCAGCTTCATCAATAATAAAAAAAACCGTACCGGTCGGATAGCCCTTTAAATCATTCAATCTGTTATACCAACTTGGTAGGGGTTGTATACGTTAATTAAAATAATAAAATCGTCAAAACAACAAACATGTCAGATAGACTTCATATCAGTTAATTTGTCAGGTAATAATATAACTTGTTAAAATCAAACATATTACCTGTTCCATTTTAGTCCTGTACTCTATATAAACAAACCACAGTCCATAACTGTCAAGAAAACAAAAACAACATTAACATAATGATAATAAATCTACTAAAAATAAAATACACAGAAATGCTATCCAATAACAATCAATACATATGAATGAAAAATTAAATATAGCTGTTTCATTCAACGACAGAATAACAACATCACAACATAAAAAGACAATGTACATATATCCAAACAATCATGTGTATACACATCTAAGGTTTGGAGATCATGAGGTTGTACAATTAGAAAACACTAATTAACAGTGTACACATGCATACTATCCTATAACACTCAATTACCATGAATGGATCCATGTAGATAACCAATACAAATCATATGAAAAATAATTTAGCCGTTTTATTTAACAGCAGCATACAAACGTCAATTTTAACTAAAATCTCCTATTAACTGATTGTAAACAGCAGGGGTTACATTTTTTGAATAAATTAATGATTGAATTCTAAAACCGAGTAGCGTGTGTGAAATAACAAACAGTGGTGAAATATAAGTTTATGATATCCGATCAAGAAACTTAAAACATAGCAGTTGAAGCAAGATCTCCAAAAGTCAAACAATACAGATTAAATTCGGAATTTACAAACAGAGTAAATATTATTGATACAACGAAGAAAAAAAGATTATAAATGAAGCTATTACAACACCAACGAACTTTCAAGTACAAATAACAAAACTGATGTATACAAAAACCCCAAATTTATGTTTAGGGTTTAATGATTACTTGAAAACACAAAATTATAGTTAACTTTTTTACGTATGTAATCCATTTTATTTATGCTTATACACAAACACAATCGAAAATAAACAAAAATCTAATCAACATTACACTCAACATTAGGAACTTTATAACAAATATCGACGACGATTACACTCAGAACAGTCGGATGGAGAAAACAGAACACATACAAATTGATAACAATCATTGACTAAATCAAGAATCAACATTACAAAATAAAACATCATGTTAAAATAACTGTCACGGCCCCCGTACCCGGTTTGACCCGGTCCAGGAGCCGCGGGACAGAAAACCCGTGGTATTCATGTTTACAGCGGAAGTCTTAACAGGATCGTTTTAAATTTGAAAAATGCCCGAGTATTATTTATTTATATTTCGGGATAAACCCCGTGAATTTCATAATTTCATTATCTTACAAACATGTTTATTTATTTATTTGAGCCACTACTTCAAGCTTGATAGTGCTCCGTAGCACGTGTACTTAATTCACAGTAGGTCACCTGAAAGATGTTGTAAAAAATTTTTGTCAGCGGGGAAATACTGAGTGAATCATTCATTTTGATAAAATGACACATAGTTATAAATTACAGCATAAGAGCGATTACTATGGCAGTATCTTAATTTATATCTGGCCTTGCCACCCGTGTGACGATGGTCATACCACTATTGGGTCCAGTCACCCAATTAGTGACGTTTTGTCACTGCTAGGTCTTATTAGCCACCCGTGTGACGATGGTCATACCACTATGTGTGTTTTTGGACTGTTTCCTCTATAATTCGACGTCAATTCGAAGTTTGAGCGTCGTTTTAACTTCTCAGTGTAAGTCCCAAGGCCTGCTATATATAGCCGAATTTTGGCCTTGCTTACGGACCGTAAGCCTTATCCCTTACGGTCCGTAAGGGATAAGAACCGACTATAGGGTAGCCAGGTGTGGGATAGGCTTGCTGAGTCAATAGAATGGACCGATCAGATTTAAACAACGAGTTATTTTGGATAACTATCAACTAGGGTTTATCCCCCTTGAGTTTTAGGGGCCCTGATCCTGATTCCGATTGTTCCGGAAATTTTAGGGTTTATGCCAAATTATTTGGATGTCTCAATTAGGGTTTCCTTAATGGATAATTGCCATCCTAATTATTGATTTTAGTGAGAGTTGTTACATCCTCCCCACCTTAATAAAAATCTCGTCCTCGAGATCTACTGGAATAAATGAGAATATTTTGTTTGTACAATCTCAGGACCTGACAGTTGGCTTTCTCCTATTGCTGCCCAACGATTGGAGTTCGGTACTTGCGTCCGTACAGTGCTTCGAACGGGGCTGCTTGGACGCTTGAATGATAACTATTGTTATAGGAGAATTTGATCAAAAACAAATGATCATCTTAATTTCCATCAAAATCTATTACACATGCTTTAAGCATCTCCTCCAAGGTTCTTTCACTTTGTCCGTCCGTTTGGGGATGATAAGCTGTATTTAGATTTAGTCGGGTTCCCATTGCTTCCTTGAACTAGTCCAGAAATGGGAAGTGAAGCGACTATCCCTATCTGATACAATGGAGAGTGGAACTCCATGTAGAGATACGACTTGATCTACGTACAACTTTGTTAACCTTTTCATGCTAAAGGTTTCTTTCATAGATATGAAATGAGCTGGTTTGGTTAATCGATCCACAATTACCCAAATCGCATCATTGCCTTTTCTGGTTTTGGGTAACTTAGTAACAAAATCCATTGTTATGAGTTCCCGTTTCCATACCGGTATTTCTAATGGTTGTAGTAGTCCTGAAGGCTTGTGGGTGTTCTACCTTAACTTGTGAACAAGTAAGACACTTAGATACATAACTAGCTATATCCTTTATCATTCTTATCCACCAGAAGTTTATTTCTTAAATCTTATTGTTTCCGGGGTGCATGGTATATCTAGATTTATGGGCTTCCTTCTAAAATCTTATTTCTTAAATCTTCCTGTTTAAGTACCCGAATTCCTTTCTTGTGGAATCTCCAAATTCCATCACTTCCTTGTTTCAATTCTTTTGTTCGTCCTTTCATTCCTTCAGCATCATCCTTGATTGCTGTTGTTTGAACATTCTTTAATTATTCTTATTAAATCTGACGGTAGATTTAATCTAAGGGCACGAATTCGTGTTTGCTTTTTATGATATTTACGACTTAGGGTATCTGCATTACATTTGCCTTTCCCTCGTGATATTGAATATCACAGTCGTAATCACCTAGAGTTTCCATCTATCTTATTTGTCTCATGTTCAATTCTTTTTGCCCAATATGATCTGTATAGACTGATAATGTCTCCAAATCTTTAAGGGCAAAAATTACTGCTCCTAATTCTAAGTCATGAGTCGTATAGCTTTTTCAATTGCCTTGAGGCATACGCAATTACCTTTTTGCGTCGCATTGGCATACATCCTAATCCTAGCTTAAAAGTCTTCCGTTCCTTCTGGAAGTGCTAAGATTGGAGCATTGGTTAATCTTTGCTTTAGAATTCTAAAGGCTTCTTCTTGTCTAGTTCCTTACTTAAACTGAACTGCTTTACATGTTAGCTTAGTTAAGGGTACGACTATAGTCGAAAATCTTTAATAAAACGCCTATAATATCCAACTAACCCTAGCTAACTCCTAACTTCTGCTGTTGATTGCGGGCCTTCCATTTGGTGATTGCTTAAATTTTGGAGGGATCTACGTGAATACCTTTATGATTCACTATGTGTCCTAAGAATTGCACTTCTTGAAGTCAGAATTCACATTTTGAGAATTTGGCATACAACTTTTTTTTCTTAACAAGGTTAAGAGTGCATGCAAATGCTTACAATGGTCCTCCTGTCTTTTGGAGTAAACGAGTATATCGTCGATGAAAATGATTACAAATTTATCCAAATATAGTTCACCTATTCTATTCATCATGTCCATAAATGCTGCTGGAGCATTTGTTTATCCGAAGGGCATGGCTGTAAACTCGTAATGTCCGTACCTAGTCCTGAAAGTAGTTTTAGGTATGTCTTCTTCTTGTACCTTCAATTGATGATATCCGGAGCGCAAATCTATCGTAGAAAAATACCTAGCTTTCTAAAGTTGATCAAATAGACTATCAATCCTAGGTAATGGGTATCGATTCCTAATTGTATTTTTAATTCCCTATAATCCATACGCATTCTTATGGATCCGCCCTTCTTCTTTACAAACAATGCTGGAGCTCTCCATGGAGAGGAACTTGTTTCTTTAGTTCTAACATTTCAGTAGGTGCTAATCACTAGGGTGCCTTAGTTATCGGTACAGTTCCTGGAATTAGATGAATTCTAAATTCTATTTCTCTATTGGGTGATAATCTTGGTAGGTCTTGGGGAAAAATATCCAGATATTCTGATACAATTGGAATGTCTTCTATTTCTTACCTTTGGTATTAACAACTATCGATACCATATATGCTATTCCTTGTTTCCTTGAGGAATTGGCCAGCTTTATTACGGAAATAAATTTCAGTGACTTTTGTGGTTTATCTCTTGTTATTATTACTAATTCTCTTGCGGGTGTATGGATTTCTATGGAACTTTTATCATAGAGAATTCAAGCATGGTTGGTCATTTGAACCAATCTATTCCTAATACCACATCGAATCCGGCTAAATTTATTAGTAACAAGTTTTGCAGAAAATTTATGTCCTAATTCTATCTTTGCTTCTCGCAAAATGTTATTTATTCTAACGGAATTCTCAGCTGCCATTTTAACTGTAAAAGTCTGCCTAAGGTTGGTTAAGGGTAAGTTAAGGGTGTGGCAGAATGAAGTATTTATAAAACTTTGGTTTGCACCAGAGTCAAATAATACTTTTTGCATAAACGTTTGTGAACTAAAACGTACCAACTATGATGTCAGGAATTAGTTCAGCTTCCTGAGTAGTTAATTGAAAAGCTCTTGCGTTTTTCTTGGTAGTCCCTTCTGCAGGTTTCGTCTTTTCGTTTGCTGAGTTGCCTAATTTCGGGCAGTTTGGTCTGAAATGTCCGGTTTCTCCACAATTGTAGCAGGTTATCGCCTTCTTTTTCCTGCAATCCTCTTCTCGATGTCCTGGAATTTTGCAGTAATTGCAGCATCCTTTGCATTTTCCAAAATGCTTTCCCTTGCAGGTACTGCAAAATGGGATAATGGAAAATCGTCCGGTTCCTCATTTTCTGAAATTGCTACTATTACCCATATGGAATTCTTGGGAAATTTTCTGGGCTAAATCCTTCTTCTTATTTTCTTCCCGAGTGCGTACCAGTCCGTCAGTTAGAGTGTTGGCTAATTCTACCGCATCGTCAATCGTGCGGGGTCTTGCAGCTTTGACAATGTCACGAATCTCACTAATCAAACCCCAGATATAGCGAGAGATAAGTACCGGTCCCGGCGAAGCCAGAGTAGGTACAATTCTGGCATACTCAAAGAATTTTGAAGTATACCCTCGACAATCTACATCCACCATTCGGTGACTTAAAAACTTATTCGCCATCTGCTCTTTTTCATATTCGGGACAGAATTTTCTTTCTATTAATTGCTTAAATTCTTCCCAACTCATGGCATAGGCCACGTCACTTCCTTTAGCTTGTAACACTGTATTCCACCATTCTAACGCTTCTTCCTTGAAAAGGTGCGAAGCGTACATAACCTTATCTTCCTCAACACATTTACTTATTCTGATTACTGCCTCGGTTTTCTCTAACAAACGTAGTGCCGCAGTTGCCCCTTCATCGCCTGAGAACTCTACAGGTTTACAGGCAAGGAACTCCTTGTAAGTGCAACCAGGCGTTGCAGCTTTTATTTTCTTAAGGAGCGGAGCTTGTCGAGGTTCCTCATCATGATTAACATGATCATTGCCTCCGTTTACGCTATTACTGAAGTTATCTTCAGAAATACGTTTGCTAGGAACGATTTGTTGTGGTTCTATTGGATTTTTAACAGCAGCGACGATTGCTGGAATAGCGTTGGCTATCCCTTGAGCAATTATTGTTGGAATAGTGTTGGCTATCCCTTGAGCAACGATATTTTCTATATCCTGTCTAGTCATATATTGATCCCCTGATTGTTGCTCAGATTGGTTAACCTCGTTAACTGGTTCATTATTAGCGTTTTCCATCGGATAACTAATTTATAGATGAATAATTAGTATACCAGATGTAATCCAATGTTACCCTTAATTGCACATAGTTAAATAAACAAACCAAAATTTGTAAATTTTTCAAAAATTTTCATTATATTATGCTTCTATATACAACCGTTTTATTATTTATGTTACACATACTGATTTTACTATTACTATTACACAACCAAAATTTCATAAATCCCCTATCCTTTTGTCAAATGATATTCTAGTAACGGTGTTCCCTCTGATTGTATTTCCAGGAGATCTGTTTCCCAATCTCTTGGATACTATTCCCGGCATTTATTAGTTCTTGGTCAAAGTGGCGGAGTTTAGCTATATTGTCGTTACTCATTGGTGGATTTGGTAAAGGTTCTAGATTGAACTGAGGAAAAAGCTTATAGGGATTGTTTTGTAACTGTATTTCATTAGTCAACCATTTGGAATAGCTGGTTCTAAGTTCTTTGATAGTTGTGTTTCATTAACAGACTTAATAGTATTACAATCTATCAATATAAAATCTAACTCTTCCTGAGATGGTAACCCTTCAATTTGCCTAGAGCTTTCCCCAATTTCTATTTTCTTAGGCGTGGGTTTTTCGAGAAGTAAAGCGTTGAATTCTATAGGTTCCTCTATGTCTGGTATATATCTATTGAAATCTCTGGAAACCTCTATTCTTACTGGATAAAGATTTAAATTCTGAAGGGCTTCAGACAAGTCACTCATGCTGTTTAGCAAAATACACACAATTACTAAGTCAGAATTTATAACAAATTTGATAGAAAACTTTGAAATACCATTTCATACTGTTTTAACTACCAAAACAACTGAAATTTAAAATACTCTAGGTTTTGTTTATAATTTTATTTATTTACTGAATAAGGCTTCTAGACTGTAAATAATAAAGGTACTAAAACTTTGATCCAATTTATTTAATTGCTACATTGACTAGCATATAAAGATCTGTCCATACTGTACACAATTAGTCAGATAATAAAACATATATTCATAGAATGACAGTTAGAAAATTTAAGTATTTTCTAAATACTTAATAGGCTTAAATCAGTGGCTTGATCAGTGGCTCTGATACCACCTTTTTCCTGTCACGGCCCCCGTACCCGGTTTGACCCGGTCCAGGAGTCGCATGACAGAAAACCCGTGGTATTCATGTTTATAGCGGAAGTCTTAACAGGATCGTTTTAAATTTGAAAAATGCCCGAGTATTATTTATTTACATTTCGGGATAAACCCCGTGAATTTCATAATTTCATTATCTTACAAACATGTTTATTTATTTATTTGAGCCACTACTTCAAGCTTGATAGTGCTCCGTAGCACGTATACTTAATTCACAGTAGGTCACCTGAAACATGTTGTAAAAAGGTTTTGTCAGCGGGGAAATACTGAGTGAATCATTCATTTTGATAAAATGACACATAGTTATAAATTACAGCATAAGAGCGATTACTATGGCAGTATCTTAATTTATATCTGGCCTTGCCACCCGTGTGACGATGGTCATACCACTATTGGGTCCAGTCACCCAATTAGTGACGTTTTGTCACTGCTAGGTCTTATTAGCCTAACCCCTGTTAGGGCTTATTGCCTAACTGTGAGAAATTAGTAATGTGCACAATACCCCACTAACCAGCGGTTAAGATAACCACGACTTAATCCCTGTAATTATAACACTTTGAAAATAATTTGGAGTATTGTAAAACAGTTGATAAAAAGAGAATGACTCACATTGCAGATTTAACGGGCAAGGTATAAGCCTACTGATTAGCCTTGATTACACCTAATTTGATAATAATGCACACACAAACGGGTTAGTAACTAATACAGCAGTTACGTCAATTCAGGAGATCAAACCCTCACAACGATTAACAAGTGCAATACTTAATAATTTAATCGGATTCACAACGAATAACAGAGCATAGTCCGAATTCGAACAACACTCAAATATTCAAGTCGAAATCACGATGAATAATCAAAGTATAAGCTCAATTTGTGCAGCACTTGGACAATCGTTGGATAGTTATAATCGATCGGACGTTGAATCGTAATAGCGATCGAGTTATTACCCTGATTGCGGCAGCACTTCATGGTGTGTGTGTGTTTTTGGACTGTTTCCTCTATAATTCGACGTCAATTCGAAGTTTGAGCGTCGTTTTAACTTCTCAGTGTAAGTCCCAAGGCCTGCTATTTATAGCCGAATTTTGGCCTTGCTTACGGACCGTAAGCCTTATCCCTTACGGTCCGTAAGGGATAAGAACCGACTATAGGGTAGCCAGGTGTGGGATAGGCTTGCTGAGTCAATAGAATGGACCAATCAGATTTAAACAACGAGTTATTTTGGATAACTATCAACTAGGGTTTATCCCCCTTGAGTTTTAGGGGCCCTGGTCCTGATTCCGATTGTTCCGGAAATTTTAGGGTTTATGCCAAATTATTTGGGTGTCTCAATTAGGGTTTCCTTAATGGATAATTGCCATCCTAATTATTGATTTTAGTGAGAGTTGTTACAATAACGTTACCGGAAACAAAAACGGTGGAGAAACTTGAAAGAAAGCAGAGAGCGATGATGATGATGGCGTTCGACTGAATCAGATACCAATGGAGAAATTGTGCGTCTTTGAAAGATGAAGATATTATATTACGGATATTTCTTCATCATAGTATTATATTTGGTAACACCGATCTTTGTAAAAAAATGAAAGACTGATGTGATTGTGTCTAGATTGGAGAGATGTGATGATGAAGTTGAAATTATAAAAGGGGAAACGAGTCACGCTCAAATAGAATGAGGAATGGTTTTAGATTGGCAATAATAGGGGTAATAGTAGGAAAAATGGCAAAAGATGTTTTATTTTAAAATTCTTGAATACATAACTTAAGATTCTTGAAATAATCATTTGAAAAAAATTAAGGTTCAAGTACTAATGAAATTAGTAAACTACAACGAATTTAAAAAACGAAGTAACGCAAAAGTCACAAGTCATTAAGGACTTCTTTATACACCACATTTGATGCTTTATCTGTAGGCTTCCCATCTTTGTCTGATATTAGCAGTTTAACACCGTCTCTTGTTTTAACTCTAGATAACGCGACATACAATTGATCATGAGTGAAAACCGGTTGTTTCAGATACAAACCAACCCTAGAAAGTGATTGGCCATGGCTTTTGTTAATAGTCATGGGAAAACATACAACTACCGGAAATTGCCTTCTATGAAATGAGAAAGGAATCTTTTTGTCTGAAGGTACTAAATTAAACCTAGGTATATAGGTTCGAGTGCCATTATTCCCTCCCGATATTATTTCAGCTTCTATTACATGGTTATACAATTTTGTAACCTTCAACCTTGTCCCATTGCACAAACCATTTTTTGGTCAATGTTACGTAATAATATGACTTGCACACCAACTTTTAGCAGTAACCTGTGGTTTGGTTAGCCTGAAACTTTAAGCCCATTGAGAACATCCGGTGAGTATATTTTTTCTTGTGTTGAATTAACATTTTCTGTGCGACAAAGACTGTCGGAGCTTTGATACTCTCTTTCTTCACCCGAGAACAGTGCTAACAACCTATCATTAATTAGTGAACAACCTCATTCTTAGGCGCAAGTATATCCCTCTCACTAAAATAATTAGGACTGCCGAACTTCTCAAGAATCGAAGGATAAACAAATCCGATCAGACTGGAAATAGGATCAGAAGTATCGTTAATTAGAAGATCATGTCACACCCCAACTGATGGAGGAAACATCGGGGCATGGTACTGAACGAAACAGATTGTCCAAGAGAATCCATAACAACTATTAGTGACAATATATTTAACATTTAATGTCCCATACCATCAAACATATAAAGCAAAACAGTTATTACAAATACCAGTCTCAAGAACAAAACTATTCCGACAACTCAGATTTAGTTAGTGGAGTTTCTAGACTTCCTACTTCGTTTCATCATAGCAAAACATAGCATCCTATCAACCTGTCACATACGTTGAAATAAAGTCAATACATAAAATGTAAAGGTGAATACACATGTTTGCATAACATATAGTATCGAAAAGCGTTTACGCATAACCAGCATGTATCACGTAAAGGGCGAAACAAGTAACTATCAAAACTATGTTCACACTTAACCACGAGACTGCGTTGTAGAGTATGCGCGACACATGTCCAACGGACACATGAAGTAAAGAGGTGTGATCCTTAGTAACCCCTGTCCACGACAGGTGCTGAGTCCAAACTATAGTACTATCTGTCACACCCCGACCACGTAAAACAACAAAACGTGGCGGAAACGTCGGGGAGTGTTGTAACAGAATCATTGTTTCACAACCATGGATTAAACAAATTTCGTTTTATTGAATTAAATGAGTTACAATGTCTTAACAATAAGGAAACATAGCAAAATTAACTAGTCTTGCATCTTTTAATGTCACTAAGGCCTCGTCCAATCCTATGTGAGCATGCATCAATATCATCATCAAATATCATCAACTATTGTACCTGAAACACATGTGAAAATACGTCAGCATAAAAATGCCGGCGAGTACATAGGTTTTATGAAAAATAGGATCCATGACTTAGGTTTAAGAAAATGTTTAACCAAAAACTTGTCATGAATCCAGTTTAAGTGTTTGCTTTTATAAAACGTTTGAAAATCGATGATAGATATGTATAGTTAAAAGAATGATGTAAGGTTAAATGAATAACCAAGTAAAAATGAGTTTGTATAAAACAAACTGTTTTGTAAAACAATGTCTTGTGAAAAATATGTTATTTGTGTAAATATGTACAAATCCAAATGAATGATTTAAATAACGCTACGCCATGTAATATAATACAAGCACTTATATATAGGAAGTACCAGCGGCGTATCCACCATGCTTGTATCACATTACACACGTCTCGTTACTCAAATCACTTACCCACATAAACCACCAATGTAAATTGCCCATGTCTAAAGTGTTGTCAAAAGTAAATCAAGTATTGTGTAAACAAAATGTCATGTATGGCAAGTGAAATATGTAACAACCAAACCATAGGTAAGAATGCACAAACAATGTACTAAGTACGCGACGGATGGACATACATAGCATGATACCAAGTATAAGATGTCTTGTAAAACGACGTACTAAATATGATGAATATACATAGCATGAAATATTATGTAAAACGATGTACTAAGTATGCATACAATGGGCATACATAGCATGTGATGTGAAATGTATTAAGTATGATGAACATACATAACATGAAATGTTATGTAAAACGATGTACTAAGTATGCACACAATGGACATACATAGCATGTGATGTAAAATGTACTAAGTATGATGAACATACATAGCATGAAATGTCATGTAAAACGATGTACTAAGTATGCGCACAATGGGCATACATAGCATGTGATGTAAAATATACTAAGTATGATGAACATACATAGCATGAAATGTTATGTAAAACGATGTACTAAGTATGCACACAATGGGCATACATAGCATTTGATGTAAAATGTACTAAGTATGATGAACATACGTAGCATGAAATGTTATGTAAAACGATGTACTAAGTATGCACACAATGGGCATACATAGCATGTGATGTAAAATGTATTAAGTATGATGAACATACATAGCATGAAATGTTATGTAAAACGATGTACTAAGTATGCACACAATGGGCATACATAGCATGTGATGTAAAATGTACTAATAGTGTGCTAATGAACATAGCAAGTATATGATATAAAAGCATGAAATCATGAAAGTAACAAGTAGGCACATGTGTTTCACCCCAAAATGTTTGAAAAACAGTAAAAGAGGGGACTATGTACTCACCTTTGGGTGCGTTTCTATATGCTAACACAATCCCTCAAATTATTTAATTGTCCTAAATTAAATAAGAATGATTTAATAAACAAAATTCATAAAAATGACGAAGTTTCTCCGATACTTAGAATTTTCACATAACTTTGAGATTCGTCGAAAAGTTATTATTTTTGATTATTTTGGTATATTCGCGTGTATGTACTCTAGCGTAAAACAAATAATCTTGTCAAGTATTATCATGTCATCATACACATATTATAAAACACATAGCACATTGTAACACATAAAATTTACTCATGAATAACCCATTATAGTTATGTCGAAAAACACTTATTTTAGCGTTTCGGTAACATTTTTGAGCGTCGGAAGTCACGTATGACTAACCGAACACCAAGTAAACTTAGTATAAGTTAAAATACTTGTTTTTATATCAAAAATATCAGTTTGGTTACTGATCAAAAACAGTTTAATAAAAATCCTCCGAAAAGGCGATTTTTAACCGTTTTACCGCATAGTTTTGCATCAAACGTTACCCGAACCATCCCAAATCGAAACGACTTGAAATTTTAACATAACACATGTTATTTACTGAATAAAATAATGGTTATACTCACAATAGTGCAGGTCTTAAATAGAGCATATAAATCATGCAACTTTCGCATATTTTACCACTTTTTAAGCTATATGTACAACATGCAATGCTACCAAACCTACGTCAAAGTTTCATGCCCTTATAATATACCAAATAAGGTCATTTTTAGTGCTTGTAACCTTATCTAAAACATTTTTGTCATATAGCCATTTTTTATCACTTCTTGAGCTTTAAATCAACATATATTCACATGTACAAGTATCTAAAGCATACTATCATAACATCAACATTTTATGTTAATCTAAATGCATCAAATATATGATATATTCAGGTTTATTTGCTGATGTATTTAAGCATTTTCATATCATACATAGATCAACAATCACTTGCATTTAAACTTATTATTCAAGAACATGTAACAACATAAACAAGTATTTAACAAGAAATCGAACTTCAAGACACATACACACACACACACATATATATATATATATATGTACGGTTATACATACATTTATATCACCACCATTTTTATTTGTTTCAAGACCCATTTCTTTTAGATTTCAAGTTTAGTGAAAAATTCCAAGATTCAAGAGAAACTTCCAACCATCAAGAACAAAGTATATGATTTCAACATAAACTTTATACCTTCAAGATTCAAGTGAGTTTTTGATGAGATGGAGCTTGAAATCACTTGAAATCACCTTGGAAACTCCTTTGGATTTTCACACCAACTTGAAACTAGCTTGGAATGGGGTTTAATCTTTAAGAACAAAGTTGCAAAAATGGAAATGGAGGTGATGGTGGTGTTTACGGTTGGGAGAGGGAGAGAGAGTGGAAGATGGAGTGATGAAATGAAGTTGTGAAGATAAGGGGTGAACTTATAGGAAAAAAAATCTAGATAAAATCTTATAAAATCTAAAGAAAATCAAAAGAAATCAAAGATATCAAATCAAATCTTTGAGAAATCATGGCAAAATATTTTGGGGATCTTGGTGGGTCCTTGTGACCGAATTTCATATGGGGGGGGGGGGTTAAATGTAAATTTTGTTTGGTATATTAGTTAAAAACAGGTGTTTAACTGGGTACCGGGTATTTTATCTAGCGTTTAAATCTCGGTACATGGCGTTCTAAATTATTTTTATTATTCTATAAAAATAAACTCGCCAAAATATTACTGAAATAAATTTCAGTTGCCAAGACTGGCTGCATTGTCTGCGTTTTGCAGTATAAGTGCTTATACTGTGTTGCGCAGAAACACGCGGTACGCGCTTAAACTTGAAAAGAACGTTCTTAAGCGTTTTAGTTTATTTTTCAAAATGAACCTGATTAAAAATAAAATTTCAATCATAACAGAATATCTTTTGGATTTAAATATTATCCGGGCGGTCACCAACGTTCGTTTCGCAGTTTTGTTGTAAATAGTTCTTTAATTCAAATAGTCATGTTTTTGCCATACCGAATCCTTCGAAACTTATTTCTAAGTTATGTAAGGGATATTTAGGGTATGTTTGGCTTACGTCACAGTTCCGGAATGTACGTCGCGTTAAACTGTTTGCGTTTAAGCACCAGTTTGCGTATAACCTTCCAGAAAGCGATTTAAGGCCCGAAATCGAACAAGAGTTGATATGTGCAAACGATACACATATTTTTACAAATCCCAAGTATGAAATGCAAAAATTTCATTGGCTTGGTATTTGTTTGATGGTGGTGGTGACACAGGTGTCACACTATCGTTGCAAGATGCAGTGTCACACCCCCAAAATCCACATGCGGAGTATCACCGCTTGGAGGCGTGACTGACCAGGATCCAGCCACCAATCATATTGAACAATATAAGTTAAGTAAATAAAATTCCAATCCAATCAATATAATTGGTGTCAAAACAGTTCAACCAAGTTAAAGTTATCAGCGGAAGCATAAAGTTAAAAACCCAAAACATAAGTTAAAAGTTCATAAGTTTAACATGGAACTCAACAGTCCATGTCCCACAACGTCCACACCCCCTCGTGCAAGCTCCTGAAATACCTAACGACCTGCAAGGCATGTAACAACGAGTCAACAACAAAGTTGAGCGAGTTCACAGTTGGTGTTCATTGTTAAGTTGTTTCAAAAACAGGAGTTCATTTGTAAGTTGTAAGTTAATCCGTTTACCCTGTTTCCCAAACATATCCATAATCAGTGGGGGCTTCCCCATGTTAACCACTAGACCCGTTTACCATATCGACCACTGACTAAAGTAAGTTGGTGCCCTGACGTCAATGTCTATCATCATTGACTAGTGCCCAGATCCATTAGTTCACGCCCGTCCTCTGCGGCACGGTGTGAGGCTTGTCAAACCTAAATAGCGCTATCTAACTAATGACCCGCTCGCCATTGGCCCGGCGATTAAGTCGATATAAAAAGGAGGGACTTCATGATAGAGAGTTTTGGTCTAGTATCCGTGTTGTCACCCTTCAGTAAAGAGGGTGTGTACGTAATCCCCAAAGCAGGAGATTACGCAGGTTCCGATTATATTCTTATCACGTGTTGTCACCCTTCAATAAAGAGGGTGTGTACGTGTTCCAAACCAGGAGATCACGCAGTTTCAATTTAAATCATTTACCCATTCCCAACCCTTGGGAATCCCATGCCTTGTGGTTAGTGTGAACTCACCTTGGTTTGCTCGGTATGCTAAATTACGTGCTCACAAATAATCAGTCAAGGCCTATAGTATGCACGTATACACAATCAGTTTACGCTCGTAATGACTCGCATGCAAATCTCATACCACATAGAATGCTTGACAATTAACATCATGTATTACGCGAACAGTTAATCAAATTCATACAAATTCATGTTCCACATAATTGAGTTCTAGTCTATTCTAGCATGAGTTATCAATTAACAAGCTTAACAGAGTTTAATAACTTAACAGAATTAATAAACTAACAGGATTAACATACTTAAAAGAATAAACATACTAACAGAGTTAAGAAACTAACAGAACTACTAAACTAAAGAGTTAATAAACTTAACAGAGAACACTCGACGAAATCACTTGCGGCGAAAACACCTTTGGCGAAATCCCTTGTGATTTCGTCTGTGCAAGAGCATGTTCATCATCAACGCTTATACACACAGAACCCAAACGGTTCATCTAACATTACACAGGCTTCAATAATAACTCGTTCACTCATATCAGTTTCATTTACAACATGCACACATACTGTTTCATTCACATCATGCACACATACTGTTTCATTTACATACCTAAACAATATTTAAATACAAGACTAATGGCCGACAACTACAATTCTAAACTCAAACCTATTGGGCCGCAAACAATAATGGGGCCACCTGCAAGAGAATAGTTGAATTATTAAGGCTGATTTCATGAATCTTGTTTTCAATTGGACCGTATGGAACAATATAAACTATTACTCAAGCCAGAAGAACATCATCATCCTCCTTGCCTTTAAAACAAATCAACATAGAGCATTCTTTATTCTTAAACATCAAACATGCATTTACTTCATATTTCCCACACTGTTGTACTAAACATACACCTTGTACAGTCACGCAACCAGGCATCAATCAATATTCCAATTTTCAAGCATTCATGTTACTACAATCATCCATAACTAGTCTAGCATGTTTCACAAAACACCACATACATAATCTTATGTCCTTGCGAGTCTATAATAAGCACGCATATTCGCATACTAGTTCGCGCTCTTGACCCGGAGTCTAAGCGGAAGTCGTTCCCCTACATATAGACACTTACACAGTTTTATAACCACATGTTACACGGATCCGGTTACGGGTTTTTATGGCTTAAAACGGAGTCGAACCGGAACTTTTATACACACAGTCTATTATACCATCGTACACGTACAGTTCATCGACAACATGTGCAAGTGTAATCACCTATCCTCTACACATATATATCATCGTTCATGTACAGAAATCTACGACTATGTTTACATGTATAACCAAATCATCAAGTACTGGTTAATCGTAACAATACCCGTTCATACGATCACGTTCATGCCTAACATCACATACATAGTTTTCATGCCAATCATGTATACAGTTATATTAACTACTTATGCATACACAATTATATAAAGATCTAGGCACGATTCTATTAGACATAATCTTGTAAACCAAACGAAACCGCGACGAAGTAACTGTGACAACAGCGATAACTTAAAGAGTTTCGGTCGATGGAGGTGAGGCCTTACCCGAGATCGATGGCTGCGTAACGACAGAGAAAAGATTGATGGTGAATGCCGCCGATTTTTGAGTGGAAGGCTACTGGCTAGGGTTTGTTAATAGATTTGGGAAGTTATAAAAAAAATATAATACATGCAAGTTACGTGTGTTTTAAGGAGGAAACATAGGTAATGGCGGTGGGGTTAGAGGTGGGCCGATGGCACCATTAATGGTGAGGGAATTATGGATTTAGAGGTTGGGCCGTACACTAAAAGAAACACAAGAGGAGATGGGCCGCAAATAGAAATAAAGTGGACATTATGCATGCAGGTAACGATCTTGTAATTTGGTTACATATGTATTTTTATTTTTATTTTTTTTTTCTTTGCATATAACCAATTAGTCATAAAAGTGTAAGTAATCCACTCAACTAACTAATGTCTAATAATCAAGTTACGGTTCGGGCCCCCCCTAAGTTTTGAGTTACGTGAGGTATGCCATGGTTCAAATGGTTCGGGTTCCAACACGATATGAATGTAGTTTCGACTATTCATTCGCACACTAAAAATTAAATAAGATAAGTATATAATTATTTTGCAAAAGAAAACGAACGGTTTTTACCCCGAAGTTACGGGTTGTCACATCATCCCCAAGTTGAAAGAAATTTCGTCCCGAAATTTAGGTTGTAGTCACTGAGGAAGCTAATTAGATTGAGTGGTTTCCTGGTTTTTCCTGGGGTGTCACATCATCCCCCCGTTGGTTTGGAATTTCGTCCCGAAATTCCGCAGAACGATAGGAATGAGGTCGATAGAAAGGTCTGATCCGCAAGAACAAGATTGCGACCCTAAACTATGTGTGTGGCCTCTACACTTTTACCGTTTGCTAGTTCTATTATGTGCTTGGTGTTCAAAAGTGTTGGGGTACGATTAAGCATTTGACTAACTTTTAAAGACACGAAACTAGTATCGGCACCCGAATAAAATAAAACAGTAACACAAAAGTCGTCAAGTAGGAACTCACCTTGACCGATCACGAAGGCACGTCCCCTAGCACCATTGCCATCGTTGTTACCCCCATTGTTGTTCCCATTTCCTTGTTTGTTGTTGTCCTGATTCTGATTCAGCTGGGGGCAGTCTCTTTTGAAATGGTCTTCCGCACCACACTGAAAGCATCCTTTGTTGTTACCCTGCTGCTGCTGGTTCTGTCGTCGCTGATTTGCAGGGTAGAGACTCCTGCAATCCTTGGCCGCATGGCCAGGTTTGTTACACCTCTGACAAGTGCCCTTAGTACACGGTCCGCTATGATGGAAACCACATTGATTGCATTTGGGGTGGTTCCCTTTGTACCCACTCTGCCCTTGACTACCAGAAGACTGCTGACCAGGGCTCTTGTAGTCGTCAGTCTTTCGCTGCTGAGACTGAGACTGGGCTGATGTCGAACCCTTGCTAGAAGTTCCGTCCCATTTTCTCTTGTTATCACTGGGAGTAGCGGAAGTAGTAGCACCGGTAGCACTGATACGTTTAGGCAGCCTGTCTTGTTCCACTGCCTGATCTGTGAGACGATGAGCAAGTCGCTGAATATCCTGGATGTTATTAAGATTGGCTGACGTCACGTGGCTTTGAATTTCTGGTGCCAGCCCCTTGAGATACAACTCTATACGCCTGATAGGAGGGTCCACCATAGTTGGGCACAACACGGCCAGCTCGTTTGACCTTTTAGTATAGGCTTCAATTTCTGACCCAGTCATCTTCAAATGAAAGAACTCCACCTCTAACTTGTGGATGTCGTCTCGCGTGCAGTATTCTCGTTTGATCAGCTCTTTGAAATCATTCCAAGGAGTGGCGTTAGCAGCTGCCAATCCTAAGAGTTGAACTTGCGCATTCCACCAAGTCAGCGCGATTCCTTCCAGTGTTCCAGTGGCGTACTTCACCCTGCGAGCCTCAGGGAATTCACACATTTCAAACACCGACTCGAGCTTTTCGAACCAGTGGAGGAGTCCTACCGCTCCCTCCGTGCCACTGAAGGTACTTGGACGACAATCCATGAAATTCTTGAAGGTGCAGACAGGTGGCTGAGCATGTTGACCTATTGTGCATACGAATAGAACAATATTAAGCACGAGAGTTGGTTTATGAATGTAGGATCTAAAGATCCTAGCGGAAATCACGACTGCAGGGTATGATACCTGCTTGTGCGGCTGCAAGCGCCGCAGCAACCTGTTCGTTGATGAGAGCCGTCAACTGGTCTTGTGTCAAGTTAATACGTCCATCCATTGATCTTCATATCAAAGGCAACATAAGTGAGAAAATTTCACGAAAGTGTGATGACAGAAGAGAGCAAGCACATAAGTGTTTTCGAGCAATAGCATATAATAGGCAATGTAATCTAAGCATACCACGAGCAAAGTTCTATGTAATTCTAGCATGTAGGCAATAAACATAAACCGTAATACCTAGCATGTAGGTAATTCTAGCTCTGATACCAATCTGTCACACCCCCAAAATCCACATGCGGAGTATCACCGCTTGGAGGCGTGACTGACTAGGATCCAGCCACCAATCATATTGAACAATATAAGTTAAGTAAATAAAAGTCCAATCCAATCAATATAATTGGTGTCAAAACAGTTCAACCAAGTTAAAGTTATCAGCGGAAGCATAAAGTTAAAAACCCAAAACATAAGTTAAAAGTTCATAAGTTTAACATGGAACTCAACAGTCCATGTCCCACAACGTCCACGCCCCCTCGTGCAAGCTCCTGAAATACCTAACGACCTGCAAGGCATGTAACAACGAGTCAACAACAAAGTTGAGCGAGTTCACAGTTGGTGTTCATTGTTAAGTTGTTTCAAAAACAGGAGTTCATTTGTAAGTTGTAAGTTAATCCGTTTACCCTGTTTCCCAAACATATCCATAATCAGTGGGGGCTTCCCCATGTTAACCACTAGACCCGTTTACCATATCGACCACTGACTAAAGTAAGTTGGTGCCCTGACGTCAATGTCTATCATCATTGACTAGTGCCCAGATCCATTAGTTCACGCCCGTCCTCTGCGGCACGGTGTGAGGCTTGTCAAACCTAAATAGCGCTATCTAACTAATGACCCGCTCGCCATTGGCCCGGCGATTAAGTCGATATAAAAAGGAGGGACTTCATGATAGAGAGTTTTGGTCTAGTATCCGTGTTGTCACCCTTCAGTAAAGAGGGTGTGTACGTAATCCCCAAAGCAGGAGATTACGCAGGTTCCGATTATATTCTTATCACGTGTTGTCACCCTTCAATAAAGAGGGTGTGTACGTGTTCCAAACCAGGAGATCACGCAGTTTCAATTTAAATCATTTACCCATTCCCAACCCTTGGGAATCCCATGCCTTGTGGTTAGTGTGAACTCACCTTGGTTTGCTCGGTATGCTAAATTACGTGCTCACAAATAATCAGTCAAGGCCTATAGTATGCACGTATACACAATCAGTTTACGCTCGTAATGACTCGCATGCAAATCTCATACCACATAGAATGCTTGACAATTAACATCATGTATTACGCGAACAGTTAATCAAATTCATACAAATTCATGTTCCACATAATTGAGTTCTAGTCTATTCTAGCATGAGTTATCAATTAACAAGCTTAACAGAGTTTAATAACTTAACAGAATTAATAAACTAACAGGATTAACATACTTAAAAGAATAAACATACTAACAGAGTTAAGAAACTAACAGAACTACTAAACTAAAGAGTTAATAAACTTAACAGAGAACACTCGACGAAATCACTTGCGGCGAAAACACCTTTGGCGAAATCCCTTGTGATTTCGTCTGTGCAAGAGCATGTTCATCATCAACGCTTATACACACAGAACCCAAACGGTTCATCTAACATTACACAGGCTTCAATAATAACTCGTTCACTCATATCAGTTTCATTTACAACATGCACACATACTGTTTCATTCACATCATGCACACATACTGTTTCATTTACATACCTAAACAATATTTAAATACAAGACTAATGGCCGACAACTACAATTCTAAACTCAAACCTATTGGGCCGCAAACAATAATGGGGCCACCTGCAAGAGAATAGTTGAATTATTAAGGCTGATTTCATGAATCTTGTTTTCAATTGGACCGTATGGAACAATATAAACTATTACTCAAGCCAGAAGAACATCATCATCCTCCTTGCCTTTAAAACAAATCAACATAGAGCATTCTTTATTCTTAAACATCAAACATGCATTTACTTCATATTTCCCACACTGTTGTACTAAACATACACCTTGTACAGTCACGCAACCAGGCATCAATCAATATTCCAATTTTCAAGCATTCATGTTACTACAATCATCCATAACTAGTCTAGCATGTTTCACAAAACACCACATACATAATCTTATGTCCTTGCGAGTCTATAATAAGCACGCATATTCGCATACTAGTTCGCGCTCTTGACCCGGAGTCTAAGCGGAAGTCGTTCCCCTACATATAGACACTTACACAGTTTTATAACCACATGTTACACGGATCCGGTTACGGGTTTTTATGGCTTAAAACGGAGTCGAACCGGAACTTTTATACACACAGTCTATTATACCATCGTACACGTACAGTTCATCGACAACATGTGCAAGTGTAATCACCTATCCTCTACACATATATATCATCGTTCATGTACAGAAATCTACGACTATGTTTACATGTATAACCAAATCATCAAGTACCGATGGCACCATTAATGGTGAGGGAATGGCGGTGGGGTTAGAGGTGGGGTTACGTGTGTTTTAAGGAGGAAACATAGGTAATGGCGGTGGGGTTAGAGGTGGGCCGATGGCACCATTAATGGTGAGGGAATTATGGATTTAGAGGTTGGGCCGTACACTAAAAGAAACACAAGAGGAGATGGGCCGCAAATAGAAATAAAGTGGACATTATGCATGCAGGTAACGATCTTGTAATTTGGTTACATATGTATTTTTATTTTTATTTTTTTTCTTTGCATATAACCAATTAGTCATAAAAGTGTAAGTAATCCACTCAACTAACTAATGTCTAATAATCAAGTTACGGTTCGGGCCCCCCCTAAGTTTTGAGTTACGCGAGGTATGCCATGGTTCAAATGGTTCGGGTTCCAACACGATATGAATGTAGTTTCGACTATTCATTCGCACACTAAAAATTAAATAAGATAAGTATATAATTATTTTGCAAAAGAAAACGAACGGTTTTTACCCCGAAGTTACGGGTTGTCACATGGAGTATAGTGTAACACTATATAAGCATAGTAACAAGCATTCATAGATCACGTATCACATGCGGGAGCGATTAGTGTCAAAAGTGTTTGCATTGTGTGTTGTGTTTTGATATAGAACATATGTAACACCCAAAAGTGTGTTAAAAGAAAATGGGTTCGAGTATACTCACAGTATGTGTTTAACAAATAAACACAGCCTTGATTGGATTGAAGGGAGCACATTGGAGTTTCCTGAGCATAGAACAATAGCGTAAGCGTTGAACAGTGCGTCAAACAGAATGTTGGATGAGTTAAGTGTCGAATGGTGAGTCGAACGGATGAGTACCCATTCGATCGAATTGTCATCCAAGCTAATGGTCATCCGAGGGGATGACCATTCAAACGGATGACCATTCGAAAGAGATGTGGGTGTTTGTAAATCGTTTTGAAAATTTGAAGTTTTTGTTGTTGCGTAATAATGTAAAGTATGGATGCCAAGTCATCCGGTCGGATGGTCATCCGGACGGATGGCCATTCGATCGGATGGCTATTCGATCGAGAAGTTTGAAGTTTGGTCAAATTGTTTTAAAACATTGGGAGTTATAAAAGAGACTGATCACCTGGTCGAATGGTCATTCGATCCGATCGGATGGCCATTCGAGTGGTAATCTGTTACTTTTGAAAACTCTGTAAAATTTTCTAAGTTAAAAAGTTTGAGATTTAATGGAGACGGCATGAGGAAACCACACCAAGTCCAGCTTATTCCATCGGATGGGAATCACCCTATTCGATCAGGTTCCCTGTTCTTGGCGAAGTCTCATGTCTGACCCGTTAATCGGTCATCTCTCTAGTGGAAATCCGTTTTCAAGCCGGCTCTCAACTAGAAAAGGAGCAGAGAGTCTGAATGAGTCCAGATTCCATTGGTTTTGGGTAGAAAAGAGAAGAAAGTTGAAGAGAAATTTGAAAACAATTGAAAATGTTGAAATCTTGTTGAGATTTGTGTTGAGACGTGTGGAAATCCTTTAGATCTGGAAAAATCTTGATGAGATGATGTCACACAACAGTTTGAATAAGAAACCGGGTGAGAACCACCTTCAAGAAGTCCAAATCAGGTGATTTCAAGATGAAAACGTGTGATTTTGATGGAGAAGATGATGTAGAAGTGTGTAGTGATGATGATTGTACAAGATTGGAGTAGAAATACTTACGAAATAGCCTTGAATCGTGAGAAAAATGCTTAAGAATGACTTGGGAGCGAGTTGGTCGGATGGAGATGTCACATCAGTGAACAGTAGTGTACGGGTGCTATTTATAGGGTGAGAGGAAAGTTAAGGTGGTAGAGAAGGCGAGGTGTCAAATGGTTGTCCGGTCGGATGGCCATCCGAATGGATGGTCATCCGGACGGATGTCCATTCGACTGGATGTCGATTCGGATAGCCGTGTTGTGCGAGTTATTTTTCCAACTTTCGTTTCGTGTGTTAAGCGTTGCGTTGCGTTTAATCGAGTTGCAAGTACGCGTTGAGCGTATAAGAGTTGCGTTGAGATAACCACATAACATTTAAATAAATAAGCAAATAATAACACATAACACATAAAGGCATAAAAGTAAATCTGCGTTTCGAGTTTGCGTTGCGTTTGCGTTGAAATAACGTTTAGTCTAAACAACGATGCGATAATGCGATAAAATGCGTTTAAATAGTATGCGTTGTAAATAGCATTTAGTTGTGATTAATACGTTTTGAATAAGCGTTGTGAACGCGTTGTAAAATATAGTTTAAAATAGTTAAACCCATAGTGATAATCGGAATCTCGAGAGTACAACTCAATTAAGCAAGAAATGACAGATACAAGTAATGACTCGGAAAGTCGGGTTGTTACAGCCTCCCCTACTTTAGGGAATTTCGTCTTGAAATTAAGGCGCAGGCGTAACGAAGAGTTGTGGGTATTTAGCTTTCATATCACTTTCGAGTTCCCAAGTGAACACGACGCCGCGTTTGCCTTCCCAGCAAACCTTCAGTATAGGAATGCGAGAGCGTCAGAGTTTCTTGGTCTCTCGGTCCATGATTTCTACTGGCTTTTCCACGTAGTGTAGAGTTTCGTTAACTTGCAAATCCTCGAGAGGGACATGCAGGTTTTCTTCAGCTAGGCATTTCTTGAGGTTCGAGACGTGGAAGGTCGGATGTACGTTGTTGAGTTCCTCCGGTAACTCGATTCAGTAGGCCACTTTACCAATTCTTTCTAGAATCTTAAAGGGACCAATGTATCGTGGCGCTATCTTTCCTTTCTTGCCGAAACGGATCACCCCTTCCAAGGTGAAACCTTTAGGAGTACGTGATCACCAACTTCGAACTCAAGGGGCTTGCGGCGTTTATTGGCGTAACTCTTTTGACGACTCCGAGCTTTCAAGAGGTTGTCTCGTATCTGGAGGATCTTGTCAGTCGTTTCTTGTAATAACTCAGGACCGGTAATTTGCGCGTCTCCGATCTCGTGCCATGCAATAGGCGATCGATATTTTCTTCCATATAATGCCTCAAATGGTGCCATTTGAATACTAGCGTGATAACTGGTGTTAAACGAGAATTCGAATAAAGGTAAACGCGAATCCCAATTACCACCAAAATCTATAACGCACGAACAAAGCATGTCTTCAAGGGTGCAAATCGTGCGCTCAGTCTGACCGTCGGTCTGGGGATGGAATGCGTTACTGATATTAAGGGTCGTACCGAGAGCGGATTGGAATGTCTCACTGAGACGCGAAGTAAATCAACCATCATGGTCAGAGATGATGTCACGAGGTGTCCCATGTCGACAAATGACTTCGTCGGTATAGATTCGTGTTAATCGTTCAACCTTATAGTCTTCTCGTATCGGTAAGAAGTGAGCGGATTTAGTAAGACGATCAACGATAACCCAAATGCTTTCGTGACCTGATGGCGTGCGAGTGTCACACCTCGACCGCATATAACATGCAACCGCGGCGGAAACGTCGGGGAGTGTTGGGACAGAATTAATTGTTTCACAACCATTGGAAATTGAAGTTACATTTTATTTATCAGCAAGAGTGTTACATTGTCTTTAAACAGGAAATAAAGAGTTTATAACATAGTTAAACTAGTCTATCTTCGTTTTGTGTCTCTAAGGCACAGGTCTGCCCTAGTGTCGATGATCATTGTCATAAGCGATAGCTCCTGAAAACACATGTAGAAATAGGTACGTCAGCATAAAAATGCCTGTGAGATACATAGGTTTTGTGAAAATAGGATTCATGACTTTGAGTTTTAAAGAAACGTTTAATAGCAGTCAGTCATGAACCTTGTAAATTGTTTTGTCTTGTAAATCATTTGAAAAACGGTAAAATCAGAGGATATGTATAGATAATTGTAAGGATAAACGAATAACCAAGTAAAATGAGTTGTATAAGATAAGTTGTTTGTAAAACAATGTCTTGTGAAAAGTATGTTATTGTGCTGACCATATCAAAAATGTCCATGTATAATGTAGATCACCAAATGTGTATATCAATGTCAGAATGTTTATGTTTAATGTAAATCATGTAATGTGTATCAAAATATCATGTATGGCATGTGAAATATATCAACTAGGCCATAGGTAGAACGCACAAAAACAGGGTATTGAATTAAACATAGTTTAAGTCAAGTTATGTTTTGTGGAACAAATGCATGCTATGCTGATACAAACATCTATGCGGTATTGTGAATATGTATACATTCAAGCCTTTGTGACTGTGGTGATAGACCTTTAAACAAATTAAAGGTCTATATATGTTATTGTTTATCGAATTCGGTCATTCCTTCCAATCCAAACAAACCCGGGATTTCAGGAATGGGAGTTGTCAAGTCCTATGGTACCATTACCTACTAACGGGCGACATGATTGGTTTTAATGAATGTACATTGTATAATTTAAACAAACCAAATGTCATACCAAAATGTGAGCATGTGATGAATAAATGTACTAAGTACGCACACAATGGGCATACATAGCATAGAATGTAATGTAAAATAATGTACTAAGTACGCACACAATGGGCATACATAGCATAAAACGTAATGAAATCATGTACTATAATGTACTAATGAACATAACAACCATATGATATGAAAGCATGAATAAGCATGAAAGTAGCAAGTAGGCACATGTGTTCCACCCCAAAATAGTTTGGAAAACAGTAAAAGAGGGGTCTCTGTACTCACCTGAGATTGCTTTGAAGTTCTTGTATAATAATCAAATAATGCTAGAGATCACGGATATCAAACGACACCTAATATAGGTAACTATGTTAATATATCGGACCTAAATCGGAGGATCGGATAGTATGCGGGTTCGTAAACCAAACGAGTATGGAGACTCGTGTAATATGGTTTAACAAAGCCTACATACTAAAATGAAACTTAGCCTAAGTGCTTACGACCCATTACGACCCGTTTAGGTAGCTTATGCTACTTTAACGCGTCGTTCGCGTGAAACGCGTTTGGAACGCCTAACGTCGTGACCATAAGGTATAACCTCGGAAGGTTATTCCCTATACAGTTATGGTCACCTAATGTGTTTGGCCGGATCCTAATGATCGACCAAATGGGTCGGGTTTGAAAGTATAAGCGATTGTTTAGATTGCTTACCTTACGACCCTATATAAGCACTAAACTAAAAGTGACGAGCTAAGCATGTTAGAACATGCTTAACTAAGTTTAGAAAACAGGTTTGGTATCAAAACAAACAGTTTTGATACCTATGAGTAGTTTGGTTACAAAATACGCAAGAATGCGCATTTTGGCCGAAACTACGACTCGTCACTGAGCCTAGATAACGTAGTGATCAGTAGGTGTAGTCACTATGGACTATAACCATCGTGATCACGCTCACGTTATGAAGTTCCAACGAAATTCGTGTTGACCATAAGCTGGTCAACGCAGAAAGTCAAACAAAGTTTGACTTTAGCACTCGAAAAGCGATTAAAAGAACGAAAGAACACTTACGAAGGGTCCCCGAAAGCTAATCTCGATCCAGGAGCTCAGGTATGAAGCAAAGGCCTCAACTTAGAGCTTTAGATCAGATTTTGTGGGTTTTAACACAAATGGGGGGGGGGGGGTTTATAGGAAAAGCAAAACCGTTAGGATCGTTTCTTGAATATCGTGCCATGATCTCATTCGTACACTTGTCAAGATGTCGTGGTATCAAATTATGACCCTAACTCCAGAGATTGTGAAGGGGCATTGCCCTTTGGGTGCTTGAAAGGCCAAATTTTGCAAGAAAAACGAGTTTCTGCATCTGCAGGGCTGACGCGGCTCGCGTAAAGGTTGCCCTTAGTCTTATGCGCCCCGCCTGGAGGTTCTGATAAAAAGCCAAGTTTCAAAAATGACAGTTTTGGTCCCTGTTATGGTTTAAGGCCATTTCCGACACATTTAAGGCCCGTCAAGCCATCTTTAAGGCCCTAAAATGATGCCTAAACATTGAAGACATGAAACATACTAAAAAATATGCCGAATGTTGGTTCGTTTGGCCGTACGATCGCGATGTTCGGTTAATTACGACGGAATGCGCATAAGCGCGAAAAACAATCCAAATTGCGCGACGAATGGATTTTTCTCATGCCAAACACTAAGGCATAATATTAAGATGCTTACATAAATTTTTGGATGTCCGGATGTATTCAGAACGTAAGTTATGCGCGAAAGTGCAAACTTATGCACTTTTTGACACTTTTAGTCCCTGAATGATCCTAAAGTTTATTTTAGCATACCGAACCCTTCAAAGCCTATTTCTAAGCTATGTAAAGGATATTTATGGTATGTTTAACTTATGGACATGTTCCGGAATGTCTGTTACAGTTCAAATTGGCATACTTTCGCAGTTTGTCAAGTTTAGTCCCTGTAAGCGAATTAACTTGTTTTTGCCATACCAAAGCCTTCAAAACTTATTTCTAAGTTATGTAAAGGTTATTTAAGGTATGTTGAGTATATGTTGATGTTCCGGAGTATTTGTCGCATTAAATTGGGTACGTTTACGCACCAGTTTGCGTATAATTCTCCAGAAAGCGATGAAGAGTTTAAAATTGAGCAAAAGTCAAACATGAAAAATGTAAAACACAACCAAACAAACATTGGGATCCAATAACATTGTTTTATTGATAATTGAACTGTTCACAATGATTTCAAGCACAGATGTTACAGCGAGGGAGTTCGTAACAAAATCCATTGCTATACTCTCCCATTTCCACATCGGGATCTCGGGTTGTTCGAGTAAGCCAGAGGGTCGTTGATGTTCAGCCTTGACTTTCGAGCAAGTTAGGCATCTTTAAACATAGAGGGCGATATCCTTCTTCATCCATGGCCACCAATACCTGGCACGGAGGTCCTGGTACATTTTGTCAGCACCGGGATGAATGGAATATCGATATTTGTGGGCTTCAGTCAGCAAAATCTCTCGGAGGTTATTGCGACTAGGAATCCAAATGCAGTCGAGATAGTGAAAGATACCATTCGGTTTATTCACTAATTGGTTTTCGATTCCGAGTATTCGTTCTTCCTTCAAAGTGCTCTCAAGAAAACAAGCGTGTTGAGCGTCGCGAATGAGGGCTTCGAGGTCGTGCTAGGCTTGAACATTATGAACACTATGTAAATAGCTTAATCAACTAAGAGTGTCGGCAATGACATTTGCTTTGCCTGGGTGGTAGCGAATCTCACAATCATAGTCGTTGAGAAGTTCAACCCATCTGCGTTGACGCATATTCAGTTCCTTCTGGTTCAAGATATGTTGTAGGCTCAACTAGAAAAGGAGCAGAGAGTCTGAATGACTTCAAATTCCATCGGTTTTGGGTAGAAAAGTGAAGAAAGTTGAAGAGAAGTTTGAAAACAGTTGAAAATGTTGAAATACTTTAGATCTGGACAAAATCTTGATGAGATGATGTCACACAACAGTTTGCATAAGAAACCGGGTGAGAACCACCTTCAAGAAGTCCAAATCAGGTGATTTCGAGATGAAAACGTGTGATTTTGATGGAGAAGATGATGTAGAAGTGTGTAGTGATGATGATTGTACGAGATTGGAGTGGAAATACTTACGAAATAGCCTTGAATCGTGAGAAAAGTGCTTGAGAATGACTTGGGAGCGAGTTGTCGGATGGAGATATCACATCAGTGAACAGTAGTGTACGGTTGCTATTTATAGGGTGAGAGGAGAGTTAAGGCGGTGGAGAAGGCGAGGTGTCGAATGGGTGTCCGGTCGGATGGCCATCAGATCGGATGGTCATCTGGATGGATGTCCATTTGACCGGGTGTCCATTCAGACAGCCGTGTTGTACGAGTTAGTTTTCCAACTTTTGTTTCATGTGTTAAGCGTTGCGTTACGTTTAATTGAGTTGCGAGTAAGCATTGAGCGTATAAGCATTGCGTTGAGATAACCACATAACATTTAAACAAATAAGCACACAATAACACATAAAGGCATAAAAGTAAATCTGCGTTTCGAGTTTGCGTTGAGATAACATTTAGTCTAAACAACGATGCGATAATGCGATAAAATGCGTTTAAATAGTATGCGTTGTAAATAGCGTTTAGTTGTGATAACTACGTTTTGAATAAGTGTTGTGAACGTATTGTAAAATATAGTTTAAAATAGTTAAACCCATAGTGATAATCAGAATCTTGAGAGTACAACTCAATTAAGCAAGAATGACAGATATAAGTAATGACCCGGAAAGTCGGGTTGTTACAGATGAGTTGGTATTTCAATTGTCGCTTCTCCATCATTAGGACCACCAACATTTCCCTCTCCTATATCCAAAAGACATTTAGAAAAATTATTTATTTCCTCAATTTCGGATGCAAATCTTCCAACGGTTAACCTCATGTTCCTTGTTCACCTTAGCAACTTACATTTACTCCACAAATAGGACGAACTTAATGATACATTCACTGTCTCTTGTCTTTCACCATTTGGAATAACGGGATGGACTCGTCTAAAATCCCCACCAAACATAATAACTTTACCACCAAATGTGATTTCATAATTTATGGAGGTGTCCAAATTGAAAATGTCATTCATTGTTCTGTCCAATGCTTCAAATGCATGTTTATGGACCATGGGTGCTTCACCCCGTATAATCAGTTTGGTCACATGCAATAATTTAGCGACATCACTATCTGGATTTATATGACATACCGAATCCTCATTAAGGTTCAAAGGAATACGAAATCAGGAGTGTGCAGTCCTAGCGCCTGTCAATAACAACGATGCAATTCCACTTGAAGCGACATTTAATACAGTTTCTCTTTTTTATCTAAATGTCATAGACAACGTCTTCCATAAAAAGGTTTCTGGTACCACCATGTCCGTAAACAAAAGATATCCTTCCATTGTTAGCATCGACAGCTTTCATTATCTCTTCAAATACCGACCTCTGTTCATCAGTTAACATATTCATCTGATTAACATGTTCATCTGCGAGATTTGATATGTCGTAAGTACGTTCCTCATTAATCAGGCGATTGTCCAAATCAGATAACTAAGCAGAATCTGGAAAAGGCATTGTTGCAAAGTTTCGTAGCGATGAATTATTCCCACCTAAAAACTTTTCAATTTCAGACAAAGCGTAGTTTTTAAGTTGGTCGTTTGGAATTGATAAAGCTGTAAGATGTTGAAATATAAGTTAGTGAGTTTGAAAATTTATTTAAAAAAAGTATCTAACAAAATGCGAAAGCAAACCGGGTATTCAAAAGTTTTATAACATAATATGTTTTTTGTATATATTCTTGATAAAAAGTTGACTAATAAAAAGATGTACCTTGAACACGATGTAATTTATTGTATTTGTAAATGAAGTCATATGTCATGTATTTCCAGGTGCTTTCCCATACAATCTCCGGTCTTGACAAAATGTTTAATAATAGCATCGTAGCAAATAAAATGCGGATACACGAAGCGGTTGCTGTTTCATTTGCGTCTTTAATTGCTTCGATGTACTCTGTGTCATCATCTAAAAGACCAAGTGCAAAACACGCGTCTCTAAATGTATCATATACATGACCATTAAGAGTTTTGATATCATCAAATGACTTAGGTCGTTTCACTTTGTTAAGCAGGATTCTTAAAAAATAAGCTTCACCAAGGGACGGAGCAACAATGTGAATTTTGCCATTTGAGTTGCCTTTTTTCCGAGGTTGCCAACAACGTTTTCCATCTTCCATACATACCAAGTTGGAAACCGAACATAAGTAAGTGTACGGGCCAAAATGTCATTCGGGTCTTTGTTACATTCCATCCAAGATAGAAACATTGAACATTTGACAGATGGTTTGTTTAGAACATAATTAATGTCTTCGTCAGGGCCAAAGACAACAGGTTGTTGCCCTGGAAGATGGAATGGAAGCCTGATAATAGACGGATACCTATAATTTACATCATAACTGAATATCCTCCATGATGCCTCGCATGCTGAGATATATACCTTCAGTTGTAATACTCTTTGATCACTTCTTTTTCGGGTTAGTCATTTTGATTATCGTTATGCAAAACAACAATTGTTGCTCTACCAGGCCCTTTGTTGATATATTTAAACAAATACTTAATTGACCTGGCTTGATTGCACCACTCAACGTTTATATGTGCCTGATACCTTTTCAATAGATTTTTGTTGTATGGTACAACACTTTTGTTATCTAACTCGATGCTATTCTTGACAACTGTTTCTCCATCATCTCTCCTTCTGTATACTGGGAATCCATTTGCATCAATTGTGGTAGTATCTTGAAATATTTTTGGAAAACCTTTTAAACACTGTTTATCAACCATACATGGGCAGCTCATATTAGCATTACCACAGGGACCGTGAATCATATAATCCTTCACAAGCGTATATAACTATGGGTCATCATCTCTGTTTAGAATTTCGGCACACACACACACACACACACACACACACACACACATATATATATATATATATATATATATATATATATATATATATATATATATATATATATTACTATACTAATACCCGAGGTATTACCCTGGCTATGCTGGTGGTCCATATAGTAGAAAGGATGATAATTGCAAAATATTATAACATTTAGAAGAAAGGGTATTTAATGGCAAACAAGAAGAAAGGAAATGTTGAAATTTTAATGGAATGGGTTTGTTTCCCTACAACAAGTAGCTTACAAACTGAACATACATACATATATATATATATATATATATATATATTACTATACTAATACCTGTGGTATTACCCTAGCAATGCTGGTGGTCCATATAGTAGAAAGGATGATAATTGCAAAATATTATAACATTTAGAAGAAAGGATGATAACTGCAAAATATTTATACCATTTAGAAGAAAGGGAATTTAATGGTAACCAAGAAAGAAGGAAAAGTTGAAATTTTTATGGAATTGGTTTGTTTCCATACAACAAGTAGCTTACAAACTGAACATATCATCCTTTCTACTATATGGACCACCAGCACAGCCAGGGTAATACCCCGGGTATTAGTATGGTAATATATATATATATATATATATATATATATATTTAAGGTAGGGATAGTGTACATTAATCTAAAAGTGTGAGAAGTGTTTAAACCATTAGATCTTTGATCTAATGGTAGAGATCAATAGGGACCAAATTATAAATTGTGTTTTTATTATTTGGACTGATTTGAAAATTGTAGGGGTAATAGTGTCTTTGTATATGTTTCAAATTAGGTAACATCTCCTAATTTCTAGCGATTCACTCCTAAATTCTAGCGATTCAATTTTAAACTTATTTTAAAATTCGGACATTCTAAAAAATCCAGAAATATGTAACTGTTACAAGAATTATATAACACTATACATCATCATATAACACTATATAACACCATATAACACCGTATAACACTATGTAACACCATATAACACCATATAATACTATGTAACACTATATAACACTATATAACAATATATAACACTATACATCTATCATAGACATGCTATTAGATAAATAAATCCCTATAACACAATATAATACCATATAACACCATCTAACACTACATAACACTATACATCAATCATATAACACTATATAACACTATATAACTCCAAAAACACTATATAACACCATATAACATTACGTAACACTATATAAAAATATATAACACTATACAATTCTGAACGAGATGACACAAATTCGTACATTAATTCTTTATTCGTATTCCTATAGTTAAGGGTGGCGGTTATGGAAGGTTATCAATTAATTAAATTAATAAGAAAATTACTTGTTTACCATTTTGAATTAATTTAGATATAGGACACATGTCATCACCACAATATTTCTCACCCTTTTCACACTTTTAGATTAATGTACAGGATCCTCTACCTATATATATATAGGGGAAAGTTCAAATGAAAACTACTAGTTATTGTGAATACTCGAAAACTAATTAAAAAAGCCAAAAAACCATACCAATTTTTTTGAATATGTTATAATATAACAAGAATTAACACAAGATTAGTGCTAAAACTTTAAGAATTTTAGAAATGTTATAAGAGAAAATAGAAGAGAGTTGTATAACATATAAAAGTGTATACATGAGGTGCATTTTTTCTTCTATCTTGAGCTAGTATTTATACTACAAAAAGATTAACTATTTGGTAGACAAGGTTAACTATTTGGTAGACAAGATTAACTATTTGGTAGATAAGGTTAACTATTTGGTAGATAAGGCTATCCATAAGTTTGACAAAGAGTTCATCCACTTGCTTGGTAAATGTAGAGGCAGATCTTGATCTTCATGGTAAATCATTTTTTAATATTATAACACTCCCCCTTGGATGACACTTTGCAAACTTCGGGGTCTTTATGTACTGCCTCATTAAAAACCTTGCTAAAGAAAAACCCAGCGGGAAAAAAACCTTAGCTAAGGGAAAAAGAGTGCAGTCTATAGCTCCCCCTCAAGTTTGGAATTTGTAAGGAATCACATTCTCCGTACATGACGCATGCCAATGTCATGAACATGTTTCCTGAAAGTTGCTGTAGGTAGTGATTTTGTGAAAAGATCGGCTGAATTGTTACTGGATTGGACATATCTCATCTCGACCTGATTGTCTTTAATAAGGTCTCGAGTATATGCAAAGAATCTTGGTGGTATATGTTTTGTTCTGTCACTTTTGATATACCCTTCTTTCATCTGAGAGACACAAGCAGCATTATCTTCATGGATAAGAGTTGGACTTCGATCTTTCTCTAGCCCACAAGAAGTCACTATGTGTTGTGACATAGATCTTAGCCATACACATTCTCTTGAAGCTTCATGTAGTGCAATGACTTCAGCATGATTTGAGGATGTTGCGACAAGTGTTTGTTTCTGAGAACGCCATGAAATCGCAGTTCCTCCGTTCATAAGTACATATCCAGTTTGAGATTTTGCTTTATGAGGATCAGATAAATAACATGCATCTGCATAACCAACTAACCCTTCTTTTGAATCGTTAGGATAAAACAAGCCTAAATCAACAGTGCCTCGAAGATATCGAAAAATATGTTTAATCCCATTCCAGTGCCTTTTAGTAGGAGCTGAACTAAATCTTGCCAACAAGTTCACTGCAAAAGAAATGTCAGGTCTCGTACAATTCGTAAGATACATAAGTGCTCCAACTGCACTAAGGTATAGTACTTCTGGACCGAGAACTTCTTCGTTGTCCTCACAAGGACGAAATGGATCATTTTCGACATTAAGTGACCTAACGACCATTAGAGTGCTTAAAGGATTTGCCTTGTCCATATTGAAACGTTTCAAGAACTTTTCAGTATAATCCGTTTGATGCACAAGTATGCCATTGCTCATATGTTCAATTTGTAAACCAAGACAATATTTGGTTTTTCCAAGGTCTTTCATTTCAAATTCTTTCTTTAAAAGAATAATTGCTTCATGAATTTCCTTTTGCGTCCCAATTATATTTAGGTCATCAACATATACAGCTATGATCACATATCCTGATGTTGTCTTCTTAATAAGGACACATGGACAAATAAGATTATTTGTATAACCTTTACTTGTCAAATAGTCGCTTAAACGATTGTACCACATCCTTCCAGATTGTTTCAACCCATATAAAGATCTTTGTAATTTGATCGAATACATTTCTTTGGGTTTTGAACTTAACGCTTCAGGAAGTTTAAATCCTTCAGGAACTTTCATATAGATGTCACTATCAAGTGATCCATACAAGTAAGCTCTAACAACATCCATAAGACGCATTTCTAACCTTTTAGAAACTGCTAAGCTGATTAAGTATCTAAAGGTTATTGCATCTATAACGGGAGAATATGTTTCTTCATAGTCAATCCCTGGCCTTTGTGAAAAAACCTTGAGCTACAAGTCTCGCTTTATATCTTGTAACCTCATTTTTCTCATTTCGTTTTCGTACGAAAACCCATTTATACCCTACAGGCTTTACAGCCTTAGGTGTAACAACAATAGACCCAAAAACCTTTCGTTTGTTAAGTGAATCTAATTCAGCTTGCATAGCGCCTTTCCATTTATCCCAGTCATGTCTATTTTGACAATCATTGACAGATTTTGGTTCAGGATCATCATCTTCACCCATGATGTCACTTGCTATAGAATAAGAAAATATCTCATCAATATTTTCCATTTCATATCGGTTCCATATAATATGTGTATGACCATAGTTGGTTGATATCTCTTTGTTAGTATCATCAACATCTTTCTCATGAGAGGTTTCGGTATTTACTGTTTTATCAAGATCATTCTCTTTGTGGTCAATTTCTTTTACAAGTGCTTTTCTTTTTCGTGGATTCTTATCCTTTGAACCGATTGGTCTTCCACGTTTTAAACGTTTTTGAGATTCATGAGCTATCTTATTATCTATTGCCTTACTTGGGATCTCAACTCGAGCTGGAGCATTAGCAGCTGGTATATGAGATTTAGTAACTCTATTTGTATCAGTAAAAGCATCAGGCAATTGATTTGCAATGTTTTGCAAGTGTATTATCTTTTGAACCTCTGTCTCACATTGTTTTGTTCTTGGATCAAGATGAGACAATGAAGGCACACACCATGAGACATCATTGTCTCGTTTTTTAATTTTCTCCCCTAATGCTGGGAACATTGCCTCGTTAAAAAGGCAGTCAACAAAACGGGCTTTAAATACGTCACCTGTTAAAGGTTCAAGATATCGTATGATGGAAGCTGTTTCATATCCAACATATATCCCCAACCTTCTTTGAGGTCCCATTTTTGTACGTTGTGGTGGTGCAATTGGAACATAAACTGCACACCCAAAAATTTTAAGGTGGGAAATGTCTGGCTCATTGCCAGAAATAAGTTGTAATGGGGAGTATTTATGATTTGCACTTGGTCTCACACGAATCAGTGATCCAGCATGTAAAATTGCATGACCCCAAACTGACACAGGAAGTTTTGTTCTCATTATTAATGGTCTAGCGATTAGCTGTAAACGTTTGATCAATGATTCAGCCAAGCCATTTTGTGTGTGTACATGAGCAACAGGGTGTTCGACAACAATTCCCACAGACATGCAATAATCATTAAAAGCATGTGATGTAAATTCACCAGCATTATCAAGTCTCACCCTTTTAACAGTGTAATCAGGGAAATGTGCTCGTAGTTTGATAATTTGAGCAAGAAATTTTGCAAAGGCAATATTACGAGTTGATAATAAAGAGACATGAGACCATCTGCTGGATGCGTCTATCAAGACCATGAAATATCTAAACGGTCCACATGGTGGATGAATTGGTCCACATATATCACCTTGAATTCTTTCAAGAAACATTGGTAATTCCTTGTCAACTTTTAAGGATGAAGGCCTTGTAATTAGTTTTCCAAGTGAACAAGAGGTACATAGAGGCATTTTATCTGATTTGGGGATCTTTTGATATTTCAATGGATGACCATGTGTGTTTTCAATAATTCTTTTCATCATTGTAGATCCTGGATGGCCTAGTCTGTCATGCCATAAGTTAAATGTCTCAGGATCACAAGAACTTTCCTTTACTGCCATATGTGCTTGAGGCACATTAATGTGTGTATAATGCAAACCAGAGTGGAGCATTGGCAGTTTTTCCAATATATGGTCTTTGCTCATGATGTGTAAATATTTCTTATTATCAACAGTCCTTGACTGAGTATCATATCCGTTATGGTATATGTTTTTGAAACTCAACAAGTTTCTTGTTGATTTTGGGGAAAATAAAGCATTCTCTATTAAGAGCTTTGTACCATTTGGTAATATTAAATTAGCTTTTCCCACTACTTCTATCAAGTTTGTAGGACCTGATATTGTATCAACGGTTCCTTTTGTTGGTTTCAACTCATAAAAATATTTCTTAGATTTAAGTATAGTGTGTGTGGCTCCACTATCCGCTATACATATATCTGCATCATTTGTCTGCTCTTGTGCTCCAGTGGTATTCATTTTAATCTTGAAAAATATAAAGTGAAATAATAATAAGTGTATAACGAAGACATTGTGAATTATAATAAGAAGTTTATTTATTAATTGAAAACGTTACAAGAAAAGAAAGACTACTGAAACATAATAAAGATACTTATAATAGGGGAAATTACATAATTGTTGCATATAATCATTATGGTTTAGCAACATTCGTTTCAGAGTTCCATGTTATTGTTAAAGTCGGCGACATTCATTTCGACGTTGATATCATTAAAATTATCCACATGGTTCATCTCCTTTTCTTTTCTTTTGAGAGAGGCTTGGTAAAGTTCACATAAATGTGAAGGTGTACGACAAGCCTTTGACCAATGGTTTGCACTTCCACATCTGAAACAAGAAGTGCCATTGTTTTCGGACCTACCAGCTTCATTCCTTTTGTTATACTGGTTGGAATTGGTATTTTGTGGAGTGTGGTAATTGGGGGTTCTTTGATTTTGACCACGACCATGACCGCGACCACGTCCACGACCATGGGAATTACCTCGGAAATTATTATTTCTTTTGAAGCAATAATTTCGACCATTACCTTTACCAAAATGGCCACGGCCATGGCCTCGTCCCCATTTTCTTTCAGAGTCTTTAGTATCATCATTAATAACAACATTTGCTTCTGGAATGGCTAATGATCCAGTGGGACGAGCTTGATGATTTTTCATTAGTAGTTCATTGTTTTTCTCTGCTACGAGGAGAAATGAATTTAGATCAGAATATCTTTGAAACTTTTGCAACCGATATTGTTGTTGCAAGTTTATATTTGATGCATGAAATGTGGAGAAAGTTTTCTCCAACATATCTTCCTCCGTAACAGTTTGCCCACAGAATCGGAGCGTTGAGCATATCCTGTACAAAGCAGAGGTGCATTCATTCACCTTTTTAAAATCTTGGAACCTGAGATTGTTCCATTCATCTCTAGCAGTGGGAAGTAAAACTTCCCTTTGATTATCAAATCTGCTTTTTAAATCTTCCCACAAAACGTATGGATCCTCAAAATTTGAATATTCAAATTGCAACATTTCATCAATGTGTTTATGGAGGAAGACATCGGCTTTCGCCTTGTCTTGATCGCTACATTCGTTCCACTCCGTTATCGTCTCCAAAACACCCATTGACTTTAGATGTCGCTTAACATGTGCCGTCCATGGCATATAATTTTCTCTGGTGATATTAAGAGCCGGGAATTCACTTTTTGCGATGTTTGCAATTTTTGTTGCTAAACATAAATAAGATAAATATTAAAATCTAAATACTCATTAAAAATGAGATAACATACAAAGGTACAACTATAAACAAATAAATGAATACATAAGTACTAAAAAGATGAGGTGGAAGCTCATACATTAAGGTCGGCAACAATATTAATATTATGCCGGCCAATATTAAAACCGGGTGAATCATCTTCGAATTTTTTTTTCTTGAATAGCCTTGAAAAGAAAACTGTTTGTTGTGGAATAATGAGATTGATAATTGGTAATTTATAGTGGTAAGTTATAACCGTTTTGCAATGGTTATATTACCGTTTTATAGCCGTTATATAACGGTTATATACATCTATATATATATATATTTATAATAAATGATGTATTACATAAATGTTATTTTATAAGATATAAAATTAGGATGTATAATAAGAAAAAAAATGTTAGTATACATGAATGTAAACTCTAATTAAATGTTAGTATGTGCGTATAAATAAAAGTTAGATGCATAAATAAATACAAGTGCTATCAAGTCTTTCAGTCTCTTTACTTTATTTTTCATTTTTTTTAAGTATGGGACTTAATTGTTTTTATGATAGGAGTGTCTGGATAACAGGGTCTCCTAAAGGAAAACAATCCCACGATACATAAAAAGACATGTTACGTTTTTGTAGTACAACAACGATCGAATATCCATCGTAAGATACATCTGCACTGGTATTAGTTTATCATAACAATTATAGTTTATATATTAATCAAATGCTTACTTTGATTATAATTGCTTGAACGTTTCCTTGACTAGAGCCTCGTGCTGATAACGTGTTATAATATAACAAGAATTAACACAAGATTAGTGCTAAAACTTTAAGAATTTTAGAAATGTTATAAGAGAAAATAGAAGAGAGTTGTATAACTTATAAAAGTGTATACATGAGGTGCATTTTTTCTTCTATCTTGAGCTAGTATTTATACTACAAAAAGATTAACTATTTGGTAGACAAGGTTAACTATTTGGTAGACAAGATTAACTATTTGGTAGATAAGGTTAACTATTTGGTAGATAAGGCTATCCATAAGTTTGACAAAGAGTTCATCCACTTGCTTGGTAAATGTAGAGGTAGATCTTGATCTTCATGGTAAATCATTTTTTAATATTATAACAGAATACCAATTTTCGCCATTTTTTATATATAAAAAAATTTCAAAAAAAAAAGTTTTTTTTTTGTAGTGCACATGTGTAATACTACACATGTGTATTGTGTAGTATTACACATGTGTACTACAATTTTTTTTAAAAGTTTTTTATATATAAAAAAAAACCTGTGATTTTTATAAAAAATTGAAAAAAAAATGTGTGTGTTTTTTAGCCTTTTTTAGTTAGTTTTCGAGTTTTCACAATAAAAGTGGTTTTCATTTGAACCATCCCCTGTATATATATATATATATATATATATATATATATATATATATATATATACACACAGGGTGGGAGTTGGCTACAAAGTCATATTTTTCTAGAAAGTGTAGGAAGTGATATGGTTATGACATGTGTCATCTAGAGAATTTTAATAAAAGGGTATAATGGTAATTCACTAAATAAGTTATTTTTGAAAAAGATAAATCTAAAACAACAAAATGAGACTTTTAAGGAAACCCCATGTCTTATTTATGGTATTGTATCAATTACGCAGAATCAAACATGCATCATTCTCTTATCATTTTGATGATTTTTTTTTGCATATCGCGGATCAAAAATGTTAATGTCTAATGCAATGATTGATTGCGATCATGGTAAATGCATCCTGATTTAGTTGTTCGAAATGCCAGTATTTGATGAAGTTGTTTTTTTTGCATGTGCATGTATTCTTGACATTGTGTTTTATTTGTTTTATGGTTTCTTCACACGTAACACACCAGCTTATCGTTCTTGAACAATTTCTTGACGTTGTGTTTTTACCAGTTATAGGTTTACTCATTATGTGTTATAGCAGTTTATGTTTCATGAAGGACGTATTTTTGTATTTATTGATGTTGTGTTTTACAGGTTATTGGTTTCTTCACAATGTGTTTTATCAGTATGTTTTTATTGACTGTTTCTTCACAATGTGTTTTTCTTCACAGATCCGTCACAGTGTGTTTTATCAGTGCATTTTTCTTCATACTTTCTTCGCAGTGTGTTTTTCTTCACATGTTTCTTCTCAGTGTGTTTTATCAGTTTCTGGTCATATTAGATTTTTTTTTGTAGTTTCTTCACAATGTGTTATATCACTAATATAAAACATAATACTTGATTAAAAACAAAATTGAACTCCGATTCTCGTCCCTAGATAAAAACAAATCAAACTCCAATTTAGTAAATTTCAGATTTTAAACATAATCAAATCTTTTATATTAAACTTCATCCATGATTTTAGGAGATTTTGTTTAATGAGGAGAGAGAATGTGGAGAGAGTTATGCAAGAAATAATGAAAGATGGTTGTTTCTTTTTTTAAATCATGCTCAATTACCAAAATGTCCTCAATCAATTAAATCATCCATTAAATAAAATGCATATATTACAAAAATGCCACTCAACCAATCTCAACCATTAAAACCACTCATCCAATGACCCAAAACACATCCTACACTTTGTAGGAAAAACACACTTTGTAGAGGAACCCCACCCTATATATATATATATATATATATATATATATATATATATATATATATATATATAGTGGAGGGTTCAAATGAGAAGAATTTTTTTGTAAGAAGAAAAAAGAAGAAATTTCAACCAATAAGAGTGCTTTATTTTACTTCATTTAATATTTGTATTTAATTTTAATATAAGGGTATATTGGTAAATTTACATAAATCATTAATTTATAATCTTCCCATTTAATAACTAACTAAATTAAATTTGTAACTCCTTTTCAAAATATATATTTTTCCAAATTAAAAAAAAAACTTAAATTAAAATGTAGAATAAATTACTAGTTGTGTAGGATAAATTACGAGTTATGTAGGATATATTTCGAGGTGTGTAGGATAAATTTCGACCGTGTAGGATAAAATTCTATAATGTGTAGGGTATATGTGGGAAAATTTTGATATGTATAGGTTTTGTAGATTATATGTAGGATAATTAATAATTAGTTGAATAATTAATTAAAGAGAGAAAAAATAATGATACGAGTCATAAATTAAATAGTATTTTACTAATATGCCATTTCTTCTTTTTCTTCTCACATTAAATTTCTTCTCAAATGAACCTTCCCCTATATATATATATATATATATATATATATATATATATATATATATATATATATATATAGACCACCGGCACAGCTACCCGGGCTATTACCCTGGCTGTGCTGATGGTCCATATAGTAGAAAGGGATGATAATTGCAAAATATTTATACCATTTAGAAGAAAGGGAATTTAATGGCAATCAAGAAGAAAGGAAAAGTTGAAATTTTCATGGAATTGGTTTGTTTCCCTGCAACAAGTAGCCTACAAACTGAACATATATATATATATATATATAGGAGAAGGATTCGTTAGGAACCACCCTTTATTGCGAAAACCGCGAGAACCAGTGTAAACACAAACAGTAATACCTAAAAAAATCTAAAAATCACCCAAAATTTTTTTTTTTACTATTTTTTTTTGTAAAATCTTTCAATTTTAATGTTGCAAAAACTCATATATCTCCTGAAATCTTTCAATTTTATTTTGCAGATCGCTTGGAGAAGCTGAAGGAGAGACGAGCAGCAAAAGAACAAAAGCAAATGAAGTCTGAAAATGTTACTAAAAAGATGAGACTGTTCAAAATGAAGAAATTAAAATTGTTGCTGAGGAGATTGTTGAAACTGAGAAGGTGATTGAAAGTGAAAAAGTTGTTGAAGCTGACAAAATCAGTGAAGCAGAAAAAATTGTGGAAGTCATCAAGCCTTGCTCAAAGTGTCTTGAATCTTGCAAGGAATGTGCAGCTAAAGATGAAAAGTTGGCTGAGTTTGAGAAGATGAAGGAATAATTACTGTTCCATCTCAATTACGTGAAGGAATCTTATGATGTATTGAATAGAACAGTAATTGGTCTTCAAAAGACAAATTATGAGAGAGAAGACGCTTTGACAATGATGAATGCAACGATGATGACGAAACAAAAAGCTATAAACTATTACATTGAGGAATGTGCCAAGCTGAAACAAGAGTTGGAGACTGAGAAAATTGAGAATGAGAGAATCAGACGCTTATTACAGAGTTATTCTAGTTCTGATTATCTTATTGATCGAATTTTTCCAACTGTTGCAGGTTTTGAAGCATTTCAGGATGAGAAGCCAAAGAAGAAGGACCGAGTGTTAGCTATAACAAGTGTCCGCCTCCGATCTGGGAAGGATATTCTCCAAGAAAACCAAATGAGGAGCAAGTCCAAAAGGCAGTTAATATAAAGCTAAAATCCAAAACAACTGATGAATTACCAAAAAACATTGACGTCACTTTCACATCGTCTGACACTGATCATGAGTCTGAATTAATAAAAAAGGTGGTCGATCAAGTGTTGGATACGGATGAGGAGTCTGAGTCAAAGTCTAAGTCCGGAGGTTCAAGTTCGTCAGTCAACAGTCCAAATTCGTCGGTTAAAAGGGTTTATAGTAAAGAGTTTTTGCTATCAAAATCTAATTTGAATGAGGAAACATTTGAAGTTGCATACACTTTGAATGATTCTGACAAATTAAATTCTGATAAAGAGTTTCCAATAAGAAGTGTTAGAATTGAAATGATTAAAAAGGTTTTCAAAATGACAGAAATTAATATTTCTGAAATAAAATATTTAAATCTTACTGAAAACCTAAAAAATACACTTCAACAGTTCAACAACGATTAAACAAGAAAAAGGGTTACAATTCTGGTTCTGGTTTTCAAAAGAAACCAAACCATAATGGTAATTTCAAAAAGAAAGGTCTTGGTTTTATTCCACCTGAAAATTATAAAAATGATAAAATTTCTAAAACAAACACAAAATTTGTTTCAGGAGGAAGTGCTGAGGAAGAACAGAAGAAACCTTTCTGGAGACAATCAAACCAGGAGTTTCTTGCTGAGAGGAAAGGAACTGGAGTCTTTCACAGAAAAGAGACAAGAATCTGTTACAAGTGCAATGAAGTTGGTCACATTGCATGGAAGTGTTCTCAAGCTACTAAGACAAAGCAGGGAGTCTCTAAAAAACTTAAAGAAAAAATTGTCGATGTTGAACCACCAACTGAAAGTTTCAAAATTTTTGAAAATTCAACCTATGAAGTTGGCGAGTGTTCGAAGAAATTTTTTTACAAAAAGAGAGCAAGGACAACCAAATGTGGGTTGTTAAGAAGTTTGATGAGAAAACTGGCAATGATTCTGGTTCCACAAAGCCAGAAGAGCCACAAGTTGAGGTTAAAGAAGAAAAATCAGTGCCTTCAGTGAATGATGATAATTTTCCATCATTGAAGGATGAAAAGTTTAAGCAGAAAATTGGTAAGGTTGAGATCTCGAATCAGTTCTATTCTGAAAAGAAAGAATTTGATGTCGAGAAAGCATTTAATGGAAATGTGAAAAAGATTTTTGAGAAATGGTCGAGGGAAAGGCCAAAGGGGTTAAACATTTTTATGCAACAAAGAAGGCAACTTATAACCCAACTGAATCAGAGTTAAAATCACCCAAGGTTAGTCAGACTTGGGTGGAAATTCTTTTCCCTTAAAAATCTAACTTGCCGGAGCTCCCAAGTTTGTAATCGTGGAGCAGGAATCGGCATCATTCTTGTTAAAATAGTTTTTGTGAAAGATTTTAAAATTGTTGAAATTTTTACAGGTTGTGGACTTGCCGGAGCTTCCAGGATGGTAAGTGTGAAGCAGGAATCGACATTTTTTTTTGGTAACATGAATTTGTGTAGATGTGTTATTCCTACAAGTGGTACAGATGGTAATTTTTACCAGTGATTCGTCAAGGTCAGTAAGTTGAACTTGATGTAATCCTCATTCATGTGGTTAAAAATGGACAATGTAATGAGTTTACCCCGAACCTACAAGTGGTTAAAACAAAACTTATTTTCTGAAAAAACCATTTTGATTAAAACAAACTTGAGTTTTTGAAATCTTAATGGGAAAATAGTTTGTTGAAAGGGGGAGTTCTGATTGTTTATGCCTAGTGGATGGCGAATTGAAGCGATTCGATATCAGTTGTCATTTTTCTTGTACAGTTTGTTCTCAATTTTCTTTAAATGTGTTTGCATTTTAGGGGGAGTAAAAATTTCAGAAAATCCAAAAACATTAGAAAATTTGAAAAAGCCAAAAACATGATAAAATCAAAAATGAGTTTTTGTTGTAAAAAGAGGAAATGATAGTACATCAGTGGACTATCACAACATGCTAAAGAAATGTAAAGTATAAATGTGATAAACAATCTCACTGTGGATGTGCCAGTAGGTTTTTACACATTCAGTAGACTGTATTCGAGATATAAACCTAAATTTCAAACTTGCTTATATCGTGGGGAACATTTCTTGGATATATGGGTAACCCCCGAAATCTTGTTTGAAAGGTCCCTCTTTCTGAGATACTAGGTCTTTATACTCAGTGATATCTGGGGTATTATCCCGGGACTTATGATTTTGCGGAAGCAATGGCCTAGTCCCCGTATAATACTTTCTGCAAATGCTTGAAATATAGCGCCGCCCTCAGCATAAAAAAATGATGAAACATTGAAAAATGCTAATCATGTGCTGTTGAAGAAAAGATCCTCTAAAGGGGACACACCAAAAGTCGAACCGTCATCTCTCTACTGAACGACAGTTTTGACCTGAGCTCTCACGGTTTCGCACCTAACCCCTCACAAATATCATCTAGGTATACTCACCTGTAAGACTGAATATGGGGATCTGGATACGGGAGTATATTCAAGCGGTGGGACACGCAGATAAGTTTAAGTCATTAAAACATTAATATCGTATCTCGAAACAGTTGAACTTTGTGTGAAAATTTAAGTGGACCAGTATACTGACAATCTAAGTGAATTGTTTAGAACTTAAAATAAAATGAAGCTTAACGGTGTTGGTGATTTGTCTCATAAACTGGTATGATCCTCTTACACAAACTTACAAAAATATTATCTGTAAATATTTCTTTACTGCATTTCTTTAAACTTAAAAATCCAAAAAGATTTTCGACAACTGATGTTGAAAAGCTGATATTCAAAATTCCAAATGCTGAACATGATGATCATTTTGAGGGAAAGTCTGTTAAATCTAAAAATGTTTGAATATTCTTTTGCAAGTGGTCACAGATATTCTGGTTGTTTTGCAAAAGGAGAGTCTGAGTTGGTGCATACATCTTAATAGTAAATTGTTAAAATTTATGGAATTTATTGTGTGGTAGAGAATGTGTAGGAAAGCCAGTTTCCGATACCTGAGTAGAATGAGAGCCAGGTTATGATCCTGGAGCTAATGATGCTGATGAACTTAAGGAATCAAGAGATCTGATCAAGAGAATTAGAAAGCTTGAGAGCAAGATCACGATCCTGATTCTGTGAAAGCCAGATTACAATTCCAGCACATCGAAAGGGAGAGTCTGAAGTCATCCGAAAGAAGGATTAGATCGAAGGGAGCATGTTGGTTCTGATAGAAAGAGTAAAGTGCAGTAAGACTTATCAAGATTGAAGACATTGAAGACTCGACACTTAAGACTCGTCAACATCTGAGGGGGAGTCTGTTGGTATATACATCTGTCGACTTCGTCTTGTATCGAGTCTAGTACTAGATATGTTAAATCAGGGCACGAAGTATGAGTAATAGGATTTTATGCTAATTCCGCTTGAAAGCATGTAATTTCGCTTGAAAGAGATATGTGCAATAACAAGCGAAATCAACATTAGTGATTTCTCTTGAAATGATCACAGCCACTTTCAAGCGAAATCAGAACTCTATAAATAGCAGTTCAAGCGAGATCAGCTGTAACAGTTTATGATTTGGATACCGAGGTGCCGCCGGTTTGTCCTGTGATTGTATTTGCTGTTATATCAATCAGAAAGTAGTTTAAAGTGATATTCAAGCTGTTTCGAAGTCTATTTCTCTGTTTCCGCCTTTGAAATAGATTAAAACTCCTCTGAACGACTCGTTTGGGTCACATTCCGATCCTACATAATCCAAGTAGGACGAGTAACTTTTGCTTGATAAGTGATCTTATTATTGTCGTATGGATTGGAATCAAATATAGTTCATATCTTATTCATTTATATCATCGCATGGAATTAAATTGATCTTCCAAATTCATTTAGATAAGGATACGTGAAACCAGCAATTTCACCATTCCTAGACCCTACTCTATGAGTGAGATTCCACTAAGTTTGTTTGTGAAGCCACAAGAGGATTTGTAGAGTAGTATCAATACTAAACAGAATTCAACTTATGCTTATTAAAAACACATAAACGTAAATAAAGGCCAATAGGATTAACTTTCTATCGGCTTCCATTTATGGTTGACATATTGACTTATGCTACCTTTTCTTTCTGTGAATTTGCAGGGCTTGTTGATTCACAATTTTCTGCATATACAAACTAACAAACTATGAAAGAGGTAATGGTGTTTTCTCATTGATGTTTTTCGATTAATATTTTGTAACATTTTGGTTTAATTTCAGAAAGCAGGAACAAGCTTTGACATTACCCACCCATGGAAGGTGGGTCCTAGGGTCCTAGAAAAACTCAAAGGATCTTTTTTTCATTCAGTTGCGACTATGAAACCTTACAAACAGTGTCACGTATTTCAAACCTTCATCAAAGACTGCTATGACAACGACAAAAAAAAAATCACATTTAGCCCGAACGGAGATATTCAGTTATATTTTGGCTTAGAAGATGTTTACGCCATATCAATGATCCAAGTTGATGGGAAAGCCGTTATTTGTGATGATATATCTGCTGAGGTGCTTTTCAATGATATACTTGGAGCTTATAAACTTTGTCCGGGAAAATTAATGCAAGTGTCTAAGCTTTGGCTGAGAGAAAAATTTGAAAAAGTTCTAAAAGGCCTAACAAAGCTGAAGCTTCATTATCATGTACGGGCGTATCTACTTTACGTCATTGGAACTAAGATTCTTCCCAACAGTGATAATTCTCGCTTTTTTCATGTCTACTGGTTACAATTCTTAAAATATGTGAATCCTAAAGCTTTAAATTGTGTTGCATGGGGTGCTGCTACCCATTGACTTTTCTAGCCTCATCGTGTTCTTCTTTCTCGGGATTCTGGACAGGTATGCACTGATAGATTCATGATCACCAAAGGAGGCGATGGGGGAATCATCTTCATAAAGTTTATGCACCGATAGATTCTGGACATGTATGCACTGATAGATTTATGACATAAACAATCTTTCTTCTGGTATCACCAAAGGAGGCGAAATTACCAGATTGGTAAGACGGTTCGTCATCGTTGTTTTGGGTAACTTCCACCACCCTTTCCGTGTGGTTGTCTACCCATGAAAAGTAAAAAAATGTCAAATATGCTGGCAAATATCTTAGATGAGTTTGATCGATAAAAAATGTATTTACATGAATATTACCAGCAACATCATCTTCATAAACAATGGGATTGTTTTGGTCGAGTTCAAGTGGAAGTGCAAAAGCAGAACTGGTGTCCCTAATACAAAAGGTTTCTAGATATCTCTCTTCCCACATTTTATGTAATCTGCATATCTTTGGCAGTAATTTCTCTGCGTTGTTCCCCTAGACGTCTTCCTTTTCAGTTGTTACTGCTCAGCCACTTCTTGTAGATTTATGATTGTGAGCTGTCGGGGGCCCCTTTTCGGCTCATGATACTGTAATTTATCGAAGTTGATCAAAACCACCCACGAAAAAAAGATTCTTTGACTCTTATATGCCAGGTAATCCTCTTACGGTGTCCAGACTATATCATCCAACTTACTCTTCAAACTAGACTTGTTATTCGTTCGTTTGTGGTCCGACCATAAGTCTTTTTTTTACGCCGTATGAGGATTACAGGCAAACACGAATAACAAGTCTAGTTTGAAGAGTAAGTTGGAGGATATAGTTTGGACATCGTAAGAGGATTACATGGCTTATAGGAGTCAAAGAATCTTTTTTTCGCGGGTGGTTTTGATCAACTTTGATAAATTATAGTATCTTGAGCCGGAAAGGGCCCCCCGACAGCTCGCAATTAGGGCTGTAAACGAACCGAACGTTCAGCGAACAGTTCGTGAACCGTTCGGCGGGAAGTTCGTTTATGTTCGTTCGTTTAATAAACGAACGAACATGAACAAGAAATTCCGTTCGGTTAGTTAAATGAACGAACATGAACAAAGGTCTCGTTCGTTCAATTGTGTTCGTGAACGTTCGGTAAGGTGTTCGTGAACATTTGTTCATTTGCGTCCGTTTATATTCGTATGTTCGTGTTTTAATTAAAGATTTTTATACTTTCATATATTTTTTCTATATTTTTTATACTATTAAATATTTATTTGTATCATTACCCTAACAATTAAACTAGGAAACCCTCTTTCACCTTTTTTATGCACCATTTCCCTTTCTTTTCTCATTATTTACATCGACGAATATGATCTACCTCTGTTCCACAATAAGGGATTCAAGTTCTAGTGCTACTCTATGGGCCATCCATCTTTATCCTTCATCGCGTTCGCCAAATTTATTTGTGTTCGCTATGTTCGTGAACCGTTCGTGAACACGCTCATTTCCTTAATGAACGAACACGAACATAAAATCCCGTTCGGTAAGTGTTCATGAACCGTTCGTGAACACATTTATTTCCTTAACGAACGAACACGAACAAGGCCTCGTTCGTGTTCGTTCGGTTCGTTTACAACCCTACTCGCAATCATAAATTTACAAGAAGTGGCTGAGCAGGAACAACTGAAAAGGAAGGCGTCTAGGGGAACAACACAGAGAAATTACTGCCAAAGATATGCAGATTACATAAAAATGTGGGAAGAGAGGCATCAAAAAACCTTTTGTATTAGGGACACCAGTTCTGCTTTTGCACTTCCACTTGAACCCGACCAAAACAGTCCCATTGTTTATGAAGATGATGCTACTGGTAATGTTCATATAAATATATTTTTTATCGGTCAAACGCATCTAAGATATTTGGAAGCATATTTGACATTTTATACTTTTCATGTGTAGACAACCACACGGAAAAGGGTGGAAGAAGGTACCCAAAACAAGGATGATGAACCGTCTTACCAAACCAGTAATTTCGCCTCCTTTGGTGATACCAGAAGAAATATTGTTTATGAAGATGCTTCTCCCATCGCCTCCTTTCATGATCATGAATCTATCTGTGCATACATGTCTAGAATCCCGAGAAAGAAGAACATGAAGAGGTGAGAAAAGGCAATGGGCAGCAGCACCCCATGCAACACTATTTAAAGCTTTAGAATTCACATCTTGTAAGAATTGTAACCAGTAGACAGGGAAAAAGCGAGAATTGTCACTGTTGGGGAGAATCTTAGTTCTAAAGACCTAAAGTAGATACGCCCGTACATGATGAAGAAGTTTCAGCTCTGTTAGGTCTTTTGGAACTTCGTCCAATTTTTCTCTTAGCCAAAGCTTAGACACTTGTATTATTTTTCTTGGACAAAGTTTATAAGCTCCAAGCATATCATTGCAAAGCACCTCAACAGATATATCATCACAAATAACTGCTTTCCCATCAACTGGGATCATTGATATGGCGTAAACATCTTCTAAGCCAACATATAACTGAATGTCTCCATTCGGGCCAAATGTGAATGTTTTTTGTCGTTGTCATAGTAGTCTTTGATGAAGGTTTGAAATATGTGACACTGTTTGTAAGGTTTCATAGTCGCAATTGAATGCAAAAAAGATCCTTTGAGTTTTTCTACGACTCTATGATCCACCTTCCATGGGTGGGTAATGTCAAAGCTTGTTCCTGCTTTCTGAATTAAAACCAAAATGTTACAAAACATTAATGGAAAAACATCAATGAGAAAACAGTATTATCCTTTCATAGTTTGTTAGTTTGTATATGCAGAAAATAGCGAATCAACAAGCCCTGCAAATTCACGGAAAGAAAAGGTAGCATAAGTGAATATGTCAAACATAAATGGAAGCTGTTAGAAAGTTAATCCTATTGGCCTATATTTACGTTTATCTGTTTTTAATAAGCATAGGCTGAATTCTGTTCAATATTGTTACTACTCTACAAATCCTCTAGGTGGCTTCACGCATAAACAAACAAACACAGTGGAATCCCACTCATAGAGTAGGGTCTAGGGAGGGTGGAATCACTGGCTTCAAGTATCCTTGTCTAAATGAATTTGGAAGATCAATTTAATTTCATGCGATGATATAAATGAATAAGATATGAACTATATTTGATTCCAATCCATACGATGACAATAAGATCAATTATCAAGCAAAAGTTACTCGTCCTACTTGGCTTACTTCACCTTTCTGTTCTATTCTGCCCGAAGAATGAATGATGTTTGAGATGGGTTCTAAAAATGCCAAGTCTTTCTGTTTTTAATGTAACAGGACATATCTAGAGCGTTATTTATTTGTGCACAGGACATTTGTTCAAAGCCGGGGTATTAGCCTGTCTATGCTGGAGGTCCATTTAGAGGTGTATATTTTTTTTATCAAGAGTTAATTGCATTGGATTCAATATTTTCATTAAAACCCACTTATGTATACATGTGCATACTGACCCTAACACTTGATTCTTGCTAAATCATTTTCAATTTCAGTTAGGATTAAAGCCCTAGGTATATATAACACCTTTCTTAGGATATAGTATCAACAGTTTCTCAAAAATTCAATTTAATACAACATCATATAGCCTGTGCGAAACATACCTGTGCGAAGTAGAAGTACGGAAAATCAAATCGACGAAGATGCGGGGATGAAGGGGAGGGGGAGTGATGAACTAAGGAGATTACGAATTTTTAAAATGCATAAAAAGATCCGTCCTTTTCTTTTAGCACTAAAAAACATAATTCGAATAAAGAAGATACTAATTTAACATGCATGTGTGGATCTAACAGATCCACGATGAAACCTGCATTGTGAGAACCCGCGCTTCCAAAGAAATCTGATGAAAGCAGACAAATAGATAAGTAAAGAGGGAAGTGGCATGTGTTAACTTCTCCTCAATCAATGCCTCTGAAGAAACTCTTCCTATGATTATGAATGATTCCACATATGGTCTTTGTATCTGTCAATCAACAATACTAAACCTCATTTCTACTTAGTTCCATATTATATATTGTTACGTTACATTATTAAATTGGGTAAAAGAGGAGATACCAAAGCGTTATTTACAGCACGCAAGCAATCATTGGTCATTAACATCAAGAGGATGACACGCGAGAAGCTCTGTGATTTGAGGAAAGTATTGAGAAGCATACATCTGCAAAACAAGGCATCAGTCAAGGTGCAAAAGCCAAAATGATTCAAGAAAATATTATGAAGCGTGGGTCACCTGAAGTTCAGAGTGATCACTGGCATTGCCTTGTATGGCAAGATGGTCAACAACAGGATCAATACCCTGCTCCAAGGTCTCATCGTAAGAATCCCTGCAAATAATGCATACAGATCCTCCCTTGCACCAAATTTCATGCAATTTTCCTTAAATTCCTTTGACATCGGCTAATACTAAAGCCTGGAGCTCACATGCTTCAGTTGTTAAGATGGTATAAAGAGAAAATGTCGTTTAAGAAAAAGGAAGGATCACCTTCCAGAGAGCAGCATAGTTGGTCCTCGTGGAAATGTCAAGTTGCTTGTACAGACCATGGTCCAGCAGTACCAATTGTGGTTTTCTTCTTCCTACATATATACAAAACGCTGTCAGATAAATTTTTAAAGAAAAAAATAATTAACAAATACAAACAAAGTAGTTTGACGACTTTCGAGAGGTCGTCCATCTCTCCTAGAACCTATCAAACAAAATTTCTGCCAGCCTAATTACTTGGTTAATCCCCCATCATACACAAGATGCAAATTATTCCTTATTCCTAAATCCTAATTAAACTAGATGACAGGCCCCTCTGGATTGTTTATATATTGAATATCAATTAAAGAAAGAAATATATTCTATTCCACACACAAATAAGTTACATATGAGGGTATTTATACCTTACGGTTTTGACAGTTAAATAGCCGTTAAACAACAGAGACAACCCTAAACCAACAGACACAACAGACAAAACGTTTCATACATTTTGAGTTGTTGACTTTTTACTTTGACTTTCCAAAACACAAACATTCTGAAGATTATCCTGATTATCCATTTTCTAACACTAGAAAGTAGAAACCTCAAATATATATTCAGACTAAAGTCTAGATGTTTAACAATCTCAAAAGTCAAACCATTATGTATGTTTCCTGTTATCTCAATACATTAGCAATAAATCTCACGAGCTTCAGAAGGAAAAATCAAAACATACACATACACTGTCGAATTGAATTACCTCCATACCAGATAAGCATCTATGTGATTGTGCCTATACCTTGGCCCAAGCACTATGTAGCACGGGAACGGGTACAAGACTGGGTATAGGGACGATACGGGTACGGGGAATGACAAAACTGAAAAATCCTAGATACGGGTACATCAAAAAAATATAAAAAATAAAAATATATTAAACAAAATCCAAAATATATTAAACAAAGTCCATATAACGTGGTACAATCTTAAACTTTGTGCTATTTTTATATACTTAAAAGTTTAGGGACCAAATGTAAACTAGTCAAGATAAAGGGGTTAAATGGAAAAGAAGCAAACTTTTTACTAAACTAATAAAAGCAAAGATGGTGTGATGGTAAATCCCCTAGATCCGAAGTTCAAGTCTTACATGTCTTGTTTTTTTATTTTATTTTTTTCCATCAAAATTAAACTAGCATAACCACCCATTGACCCTCTAATTTGTTTCTTTAAAATGATAAATTGAATATCAATTTTATTTAACACTTGGTTACCAAATAAAACTTCCAACATATAATGTATTGGTTTTATGTCCACTAAATGCTTCTACATTATTTCCTAGCCTCGACCTGAAAATTTTAATGTTTGGTTGTGAAAGATCCTTACACAAAAAATGGACCCCAATGAAAAAAAATCTTGGGTCCGCTACTGGTTAGGCACCTGCCTGGTACTATTACACCGAGCCAACCAATTAAAATAAAACCAATAGCAAAACTGTAAATTTAACAAATTAATGGGTATACCTGATACCCGCGAGTATTGCCGATACCCGATGGGTAATTACCAGAAAAATACTTGACGTGTAACAGGCAGGGTATTGGACAAAGAATCACAACCCACGTAAAAACGTGATATCCCCAATTGCCTTAATCTAATTTCCTATTAAATATGCAAAATATGGGACAAAGAATTACTACCCACCCCCAGCCCAAGGTGGGCAGGTGCACCCCTGGGAAAAAAATTAGTTAATTTATCATTTAATCCTTAATTGATTGTAAGGTTTTTTGATCTGAGGAATCCTTTTTTCTATTAGTTAATTCTTTTATTAATTGTATAAGTTACTTCAAACAAGAAACGTATATCATTGTATTATATAATTAATTGCATGGTTGTAGGTTATTTATATTTCCCAAGTTAGATGTATATTTATAATTTTATACATATTAATCTGAGTCAAGCTACTACTCATAACACGTTCTCAAAAAAAATTACATCGAGTCAATCAATTAAAGCAAAACACTGTCATACTTTTGCAAAAAAAAAAAAATGATGGAAAAACTATAATTTTAAACTAAGACGATGGCATGATTGTAATTTTACACTGGGGGCAAATTCATATAGATATAACTGAAGCATGGTCGAACAATTATTTCTGATTTTCTACAACCTCATATTATTTATGTGTTCTTCTCGTTCAATTTTTTATAAGTCAAAATTTCGACTTATATACGTTCAAAGTTGTTAAATATATATAAAAAGATTTACATATTTTTTCTCCTTTTGTAAATTTTATATTAATTAATTTAGTTAGGGTTCGGATTAAGCAAAGATTGTTATGAATTTACATCGAGATAGATGGTAAACGGGCAAAAGCTGCGACGCTGCCCCTTTTTGAATAGTAAAATTAAGTCTTTTAAAAACTACGTCCATAGATCTCGGAGTCATAACATTACAATGCATGACCATTTGAACTCAACTAAGTAAGTCCACAGCCTCTGGCAACAGGAAATCAAAAGTATCAAAAGCAAATGGGATAAACACATGTTGGTTGTCAAGGCACGCTTTCTCGTGTTTGGTCACCTTACCCGAAGCAGCCTTTAAAGCAGTCTGACCCACCGTGAAACACTACCCCCTAAGCTAACAAGCGAGGAAACCCCTGTTAGATCCACACATGCATGTTTAATTAGTACTTTCTTTTTACGAATTTTGTTTTTTTGTGCTAAAAGAAAAGGACGGTACCTTTTATGCATTTTAAAAATTAGTAATCTCCTAAGTTCATCGCTTCCCCTCCCTTTCATCCCTGCATCTTCGTCGATTTGATTTTCCATACTTCTACTTCGCATAGGCTGAATGATATTGTATTAAATTGAATTCTTGAGAAATTGTTGATACTGTATCCTAAGAAAGGTGTTATATATGCCTAGGGCTTTATTCCTAACTGAAATTGTATATGTTTTAGCAAGAATCAAGTGTTAGGGTTCGTATGTACATGTATGCATAAGTGGGTTTTGATAAAAAGATTGATCCAATGCAATTAACTCTTGATAAAAACATATACACCTCTAAATGGACCTCCAGCATAGACAGGCTAATATCCTGGGTTTGAACAAATGTCCTGTGCACAAATAATAACGCCCTAGATATGTCCTGTTACATTAAAAAACAGAAAGACTTAGCATATTTAGAACTCATCTCAAGCATCATTCATTCATCGGGCAGAATAGAACAGAAAGATGAAATAATCCAAGTAGGACGAGTAACTTTTTCTTGATAATTGATCTTATTATCATCGTATGGGTTGGAATCAAATATAGTTCATATCTTATTCATTTATATCATCGCATGGAATTAAATTGATCTTCCAAATTCATTTAGATAAGGATACGTGAATCCAGGGATTTCACCATCCCCAAACCCTACTCTATGAGTGAGATTCCACTAGGTTTGTTTGTTTGTTTGTGAAGCCACAAGAGGATTTGTAGAGTAGTATCAATACTAAACAGAATTCAACTTATGCTTATTAAAAACACATAAACGTAAATAAAGGCCAATATGATTAATCTTCTATCTGCTTCCATTTATGCTTGACATATTGACTTATGCTACCTTTTCTTTCTATGAATTTGCAGGGCTTGTTGATTCACTATTTTCTGCATATACAAACTAACAAACTATGAAAGAGGTAATGGTGTTTTCTCATTGATGTTTTTCGATTAATATTTTGTAACATTTTGGTTTAATTTCAGAAAGCAGGAACAAGCTTTGACATTACCCACCCATGGAAGGTGGGTCCTAGGGTCCTAGAAAAACTCAAAGGATCTTTTTTTCATTCAATTGCGACTATGAAACCTTACAAAAAGTGTCACGTATTTCAAACCTTCATCAAAGACTGCAATTACAATGACAAAAAACATTCACATTTGGCCCGAACGGAGATATTCAGTTGTATTTTGGCTTAGAAGATGTTTACGCCATATCAATGATCCAAGTTGATGGGAAAGCAATTATTTGTGATGATATATCTGCTGAGATGCTTTGCAATGATATGCTTGGAGCTTATAAACTTTGTTCAGGAAAAATAATGCAAGTGTCTAAGCTTTGACTAAGAGAAAAATTTGAAGAAGTTCTAAAAGGCCTAACAAAGCTGAAGCTTCTTCATCATGTACGGGCGTATCTACTTTACGTCATTGGAACTAAGATTCTTCCCAACAGTGATAATTCTCACTTTTTTCCTGTCTACTGGTTACAATTCTTAAAATATGTGAATCCTAAATCTTTAAATTGTGTTGCATGGGGTGCTGTTGCCCATTGCCTTTTCTAGCCTCTTCTTAGTGTTCTTTCTCGGGATTCTGGACAGGTATGCACTGATAGATTCATGATCACCAAAGGAGGCGATAGGGGAATCATCTTCATAAACAATCGTTCTTCTGGTATCACCAAAGGAGGCGAAATTACCAGTTTGATAAGACGGTTCGTCATCCTTGTTTTGGGTACCTTCCCCCACCCTTTCCGTGTGATTATCTACACATGCAAAGTATAAAAATGTCAAATATGTTTGCAGATATCTTAGATGCTTTTGATCGATAAAAATGTATTTACATGAATATTACCAGCAACATTATCTTCATAAACAATGGGATTGTTTTGGTCGGGTTCAAGTAAAAGTGCAAAAGCAAAACTGGTGTCCCTAATACAAAAGGTTTCTAGATACCTCTCTTCCCACATTTTTATGTAATTTGCATATCTTTGCCAGTAATTTCTCTGCGTTGTTCCCCTAGACATCTTCTTTTTCAGTTGTTATTGCTCAGCCACTTCCTGTAGATTTATGATTGTGAATTGTCGGTGGGCTCTTTCCGGCTCATGATACTGTAATTTATCAAAGTTGATCAAAACGACCCACGAAAAAAAGATTTTTTGACTCTTATATGTCAGGTAATCCTCATACGGTGTTCAGACTATATCCTCCAACTTACTCTTCAAACTAGACTTTTTATTCATTCGTTTGCCTGGTCCGACCATATGTCTTTTTTTTGCGGCGTATGAGGATTACCTGGCATATAGGAGTCAAAGGGCCCCCCGACAGCTCGCAATCATAAATCTACAAGAAGTGGCTGAGCAGGAACAACTGAAAAGGAAGGCGTCTAGGGGAACAACACAGAGAAATTACTGCCAAAGATATGCAGATTACATAAAAATGTGGGAAGAGAGGCATCTAGAAACCTTTTGTATTAGGGACACCATTTCTGCTTTTGCACTTCCACTTGAACCCGACCGAAACAATCCCATTGTTTATGAAGATGATGCTGCTGTTAATATTCATATAAATACATTTTTTATCGGTCAAACGCATCTAAGATATTTGCAAGCATATTTGACATTTTTATACTTTGCATGTGTAGACAACCACACGGAAAGGGTGGAGAAAGGTACCCAAAACAAGGATGACAAACCGTCTTACCAAACTGGTAATTTCACCTCCTTTGGTGATACCAGATGAAAGATTGTTTATGACGATGATTCTACCATCGCCTTCTTTGGTGATCATGAATCTATCAGTGCATACATGTCTAGAATCCCGAGAAAGAAGAACATGAAGAGGCCAGAAAAGGCAATGGGCGGCAGCACCCCATGCAACACTATTTAAAGCTTTAGGATTCACATCTTTTAAGAATTGTAACAACTAGACAGGGAAAAGTGAGAATTGTCACTCTTGAGAAGAATCTTAGTTCCAATGACGTAAAGTAGATACGCCCGTACATGATGAAGAAACTTCAGCTCTGTTTGGTCTTTTGGAACTTCTTCAAATTTTTCTCTCAGTCAAAGCTTAGACACTTGTATTATTTTTCCTGGACGAAGTTTATAAGCTCCAACCATATCATTGCAAAGCACCTCAACAGATATATTATCACAAATAACTGCTTTCCCATCAACTGGGATCATTGATATGGCATAAACATCTTCTAAGCCAAAATATAACTGAATATCTTCATTCGGGCCAAATGTGAATGTTTTTAGTCGTTGTCATAGCAGTCTTTGATGAAGGTTTGAAATACGTGACACTGTTTGTAAGGTTTCATAGTCGAAATTGAATTAAAAAAAAGATACTTTGAGTTTTTCTAGGACCCTAGGATCCACCTTCCATGGGTGGGTAATGTCAAAGCTTGTTTCTGCTTTCTAAACTAAAACCAAAATGTTACAAGACATTAATGGAAAAACATCAATGAGTAAAACACCATTATCCCTTTCATAGTTTGTTAGTTTGTGTATGCAGAAAATAGCGAATCAACAAGCCTTGCAAATTCACGGAAAGAAAATGCAGCATAAGTGAATATGTCAAGCATAAATGGAAGCTGATAGAAAGTGAATCCTATTGGCCTTTATTTATGTTTATGTGTTTTTAATAAGCATAGGCTGAATTCTGTTCTGTGTTATTACTACGCTACAATTCCTCTGGGTGGCTTCACGCATAAACAAACAAACAAACAAACTCAGTGGAATCCCACTCGTAGAGTAGGGTCTAGGGAGGGTGGAATCTCTGGCTTCACGTATCCTTATATAAATGAATTTGGAAGATCAATTTAATTCCATGCGATAATATAAACGAATAAGATATGAACTATATTTGATTTCAATCCATACGATGACAATAAGATCAATTATCAAGCAAAAGTTACTCCTCCTACTTGGCTTATTTCATCTTTCTGTTCTATTCTGCCCGACGAATGAATAATGTTTGAGATGGGTTCTAAAAATACTAAGTTTTTCTGTTTTTAATGTAACAGGACATATCTTGGGCGTTATTTATTTGTGCACAGGACATTTATTCAAACCCGGGGTATTAGCCTGTCTGTGATGGAGGTACATTTAGAGGTGTATATGTTTTTATCAAGAGTTAATTGCATTGGATTCAATCTTTTCATTAAAACCCACTTATGCATACATGTGCATACTAACCCTAACACTTGATTTTTGCTAAATCATTTATAATTTCAGTTAGGATTAAAGCCCTAGGTATATATAAGACCTTCCTTAGGATACAATATCAACAATTTCTCAAGAATTCAATTTAATACAACATCATTTAGCATGTGCAAAACATACCTGTGCGAAGTAGAAGTACGGAAAATCAAATCGACGAAGACGCAGGGATGAAGGGGAGTAAAATGCATAAAAAGAACCGTCTTTTTCTTTTAGCACTAAAAAACATAATTCGAAAAAAGAAAGTACTAATTAAACATGCATGTGTGGATCTAACATATCCACAATGAAACCTGCATTGTGAGAAACCGCGCTTCCAAAGAAATCTGTTGAAACTTGAAAGCAGACAAATAGATAAGTAAAGAGGGAAGTGGCATGTGATAACTTCTCCTCAATGAATGACTCCGAAGAAACTCGTCCCATGATTATGAATGATTCCACAGATGGTCTTTGTATATGTCAATCAACAATACTAAACCACATTTCTACTTATTCCAAATTATATATGGTAACGTGACATTATTAAATTGGGTAAAAGAGGAGATACCAAAGCGTTATTTACAGCAGGCAAGCAATCATTGGTCTTTAACATCAAGAGGATGACACACGGCAATTTATGCAGAAGCTCTATGATTTGAGGAAAGTATTGAGAAGCATACATCTGCAAAACAAGGCATCAGTCAAGGTGCAAAAGCCAAAATGATTCATAAAAATATTATGAAGGGTGGGTCACCTGAAGTTCAGAGTGATCATCACTGGCGTTGCCTTGTATGGCAAGATGGTCAACGGCAGGATCAATAACCCTATTCCAAGGTCTCATTGTAAGAATCCCTGCAAATAATGCATACAGATCCTCCCCTGCACCAAATTTCATGCAATTCCTTAAATTCCTTTGACATCAGCTAATACTAAAGCCTGGATGCTTCAGTTGTTAAGATGGTATAAAGAGAAAATGTCGTTTAAGAAAAAGGAAGGATCACCTTCCAGAGAGCAGCATAGTTGGTCCTCGTGGATAGGGGTGTTCAAGATCGGATTATCCGGTTTTCGGATATCCGAAAACCGGATATCCGAAAATTTCGGATAGTGAAAATTGATATCCGAATCCGTATCCGAAATTTCGGATATCCGATTTTCGGATATCCGAAATTTCGGATACGGATTCGGATATCCAAACGGATATCCGAATTTATAAAAAAAAACCAAAAAATCCGTTTCGTGTATAGATTAAAACTAAACTTATATTCGATTTTATAAATTTCCAACATTTAAAACTAAAAACAATCATAAATTCACACGAATACATATATTTACTACTTTTTTACTAACTTTTACAATACTTCAAACAAAATATAATGCTCATATACTATATATATTTATAAAAAAATAATTAGTTTTCGGATATCGGATAATCGGATTATCCGAAATTTTTGAAACTCATATCCGAATCCGAATCCGAAAATTCGGATTATCCGATTTTCGGATATCCGAATTTTCGGATATCCGAAATTTCGGATATTTCGGATACGGATTTTCGGATATTTCGGATTCGGTTTCGGATCCGGATTTTTTTGAACACCCCTACTCGTGGAAATGTCAAGTTGCTTGTACAGACCATGGTCCAGCAGTACCAATTGTGGTTTTCTTCTTCCTACATATATACAAAACGGTGTCAGATAAATTTTTAAAGAAAAAAATAATTAACAAATACAAACAAAGTAGTTTGACGACTTTCGAGAGGTGCCAGCCTAATTACTTGGTTAATCCCCCATCATACACAAGATGCAAATTATTCCTTATTCCTAAATCCTAATTAGACTAGATGACATGCCCCTCTGGATTGTTTATATATTGAATATCAATTAAAGAAAGAAATATATTATATTCCACACACAAATAAGTTACATATGAGGGTATTTATACCCTACGGTTTTGACAGTTAAATAGCCGTTAAACAACAGACACAACCCTAAACCAACGGACACAACAGACAAAACGTTTCATACATTTTAACTTTTTTACTTTGACTTTCTAAAACACAAACATTCTGAAGATTATCCTGATTATCCATTTTCCAACACTAGAAAGTAGAAACCTCAAATATATATTCAGACTAAAGTCTAGATGTTCAACAATCTCAAAGGTCAAACCATTATGTATGTTTCCTGTCATCTCAATACATTAGCAATAAATCTCACGAGCTTCAGAAGGAAAAATCAACACATACCAGATAAGGATCTATGTGAGTGTGCCTATACCTTGTCCCAAGCACTATGTAGCACGGGAACGAGGACGATAAGGGTACGGGAAACAGCAAAACTGAAAAATCCAAGATACGGGTACAACAAAAAAATATAAAAAATAAAAAAATATTAAACAAAGTCCAAAATATACTAAACAAAGTCCATATAATGTGGTACAATCTTAAACTTTGTGCTATTTTTATAAACTTAAATGTTTAGGGACCAAATGTAAACTAGTCAAGATATAGGGGTTAAATGGAAAAGAAGCAAACTTTTTACTAAACTCTTCCTTAAAAGTTAGTGCTAAGAGTGTAATAAAAGAAAATCAGAGGGTGTAAAGTGACAAAAAGACATTTTATTAAAAACCGTACAAAAATGAGAGTGCCGACCCTTTCTTTCTCAGCTTCCAACATTTGTGGCTGCCTACCAATACAGAACTACAATTCCGGCGAGAATTTTTAGTCGCATAATTACCAGAGCTGCGGTTTCTCCGACGAGATAATCCGGCAACAATGGATACGTTTGGTTGCCGTCCCCGAAACGTTCGGTTGCCGTCCCTTGATTTCAGGATACGTTTTGGAAACATCTCCAGCCGTCCCCGTGGCGTTTCCGTCCCCAGGACGGGTACTAGAGGCTCATAGATTTAGGATGACATTTAGGATAAACATTTAGGATACATTTATAAGATGACGTAATTACATGGTTTCCTTATATGTAACACTATAAATAGGGATTACATGTATTGGTTTAATTATGCTTGAATTGGCAGGTCTCAAATGTAGGTCGGGGAATGACGATTGACTTTCAAAAGCAGCGGATTTTGTAAACGTTAGTATTTCTTAGACTAAAGGGTATTGAGAGTCTCATCCCCAAGGGGATGGGCCGCCACTCGGCGTCACGTAGGAGTAGATTGGAGGGGATGGACCTAGGGGGTGGGGGATGAACCCCTTTATATATATATGTATGTATAGGTATATGTGAGAGAAGGGAGGAGAAGGAGGCCTGTCGACTTCGTCTCCGGGACGGGAAGAGGGGGGCGGTGTGGAGGACCGGCGCCGCGCCTCGCCGGGCCTAAGCCGGCCCCCATACCGCTTAGTCTTATAAATATAATTTTGATATATAAAAGTCATATGGGTCTTATATATGTATTCAAAATATTTTACGTAAGAAAAACATGGTATAAAAAAAGATATGATTTCAAAGTGTCTTATTTAACAATTAGATGTCATACCAAAAATGTCACTTTTACTAGAAGGCAATGTGCGAACTAGCAAGTTGGCAGGATGTGGGTCACAATGCACAAATCCATGTTTAAACATCATCTCAGCAAATGTTCTACTCACCTATATCATGTAAAACAAAAATAAAGCATGAAACATACATTGGATATTGGTTGCCAAAAATCAATAACGTACAAAGCAAAAAAAGAAAATAAGAGGCAATTCAGAAAAAATAAAAATAAAAAGAACTTACTAGTCTTGCAATGTCATGTGTGTTGATTCCAAGTTTTTGAATGCTCTTTAAATCATTGACTTGTGGGCCTTCCACAAACTCCAAGGTCAACAACTTTGAGGTACTAAGGTTCCAATACACAGCATATGCATAAACATATTGTGCAATATGAGTGTCACACCCTGACTCACAGCGAAAAGGTACGAAGCATGATGATTGTTCATAGTTCTTGATGACTAATCATTGTTACGATATTTAAAGTATGTCCATTTAAATTGTCACATAACATTTAATAATCAAAACCATTCATACATTGTTCAAAAACTAACATATTATAAGATTTCAGTTTAATTTTCTAAGACCCATGCTACGCGTCCCCATCACTTGTTCAACAACCTTGAAAACCTGTACTACGTTAAAAAAAATATATATTTTTTTTTGGGTCAACAAATATGTTGGTGAATAATTTCCTTCTTTTATAGAAAATAGTTTTATATTCATTTAAAAAAATGTATTTTTAACATGCACCTCAAGGTTAGTATGAAAATGGTCTCATATCATCAACATAATCAACATATCCATAAATCCAAATTTTTACCAAACAAGAATACACAATCAAACAACAACACAAACAATCAAAATAAATAGACTTCTGACAATAGCGTGCATTAGGCTCAAGCCCCGAGGAGCGAGTCTAATACCGTTGGCGATACTAGGCTACAACCCATGGTCGTGGAGAACCTAGTCAGCCGTGGATCCACTAGACACAATAGCATGCAATAGACTTGACATCAGATAGCATATAGAACAATAGAATACACATAAAACGTTCACATAATAACACTTGATCATAGCATGTTAAGTAAATCAAAAGGTGTAACATGTTGCACCCCAAAATTTGAAAAGCTAAAAAGGGGGAAATGGAAAAGATTACTCGCAGATTGCGAAGAGTTAATCCACGAGAATTATCACATGAGTACACGAGGTATAACAATTGACTAAATCACCCTAGAATAGATATAACCAAGATTTCTAAATAAACGAAATACTAAAAGAAAGAACAATTTATAAATTTTTAGAAAGTTGTGTTCTCCTATTTGGGGCTTAAATGATTATTCAATATAATAGATAAATCGATACTTATATAAAAAGTCATGATTAATTATATAGTAGTACTCAATTTAGCATGTTATCATAATCGTTAAATGCTACCAATTTTGATTAATTAATCGAATTTATCTAACGAAATCATACCTTAGATTTCATGGATATCACATGTTCTATTTTAAATATAATAAATTTTATAAAGAAATTTTATTTACATAAAAGAAGATCGATTAATCCATTGATAAGATAATTATCTAAAATTATAGAAAGTTTACATAAGAGTCACAAAACAATTATAGAATCTATAAAAAAATAGTAAAAATATTTATAGAATTTATTTGTCATAAACTAGTATTTTTAAATACTTAAAACATGTATAAATCCAAATTAAATTCATGAATTCCCAAAATTAATGAAAAAAATTATATAGAAAGTGTTGATATAACCTGAAATAACCAATAAAACTATTTATTGAGTTTACTTAAGATTATCTTGTATTTTTATTTGATTTAATTAACAAATAAAAATAAATAATTCACCAAAACTCATTGATATCTAAAAAAAATCCCAAAATTTACACACAATATACTAGTATGATATACAACAATATAATACTTTCAATTTCTTCAAAACACAAGTCTAAATCTAAAAACCCCAAATTCTATGCATGAAGAACCCTAATTTAAACTAAAATTAGATTCGGATAAATTAGCCTTCTATCACTGAAATTGATAGAGGGCTTTTGTAGGGCACGAAAAACTAAGCAAGTTGGGCTTTGGAATCACCTGAAAAGGTTGAGAATTTGAGGGGATATCGTCTGCAAGTTAAAAGCCTAGAATGTTTTTCGATTAAATCTGTGATGTAGAGGTGATGAAATGGAGAAATTCCAATGGAGGGTTTTGCATGGTTTGATCCAGAGAACAAATTATATCAGTCTTGAAGGTTAATTTAACGAAAATGGTAAAACCCAAATAAGGTTCTTGAAAAAGGTATAATGGTGATTAAGTTCGAATCCAAACTTATAGGTTTTTTGATGCTAACCGACGCTTGGGTGGCTAATCTCATAAAGGGTATGTTTGGCATGGAGCTTTTAGGAGCTTTTAGGAGCTTTTAGCTTTAAGCTTTTAAGAAAAAGCTCCCACTTAATAAAAAGTCTTGTTTGTTTGAAGGAGCTTTAAGCTTTTAGGTTAGGAGCTTGAAGCTTTTGGTTGAACGCTACTACTAGTAGCGTTTAGAAGGAGCTACAAGCTTTTAGGAAAAAATGACTATTTTAACCTCTCAAAATAAGAAACTTTTTAATGCACCAACTTTCTAAATTTTTAGTTATGTCCATTTTGGTAATTTTATACATTTTATTAAAAACTCCAGCTACTCTACCAAACACCAAATATATCTAAAAAGCTACAGCTACTAGCTACCAGCTACAGCTACCAGCTTCCAGCCACCAGCTACCAGCTTCCAGCTTTCAGCTACCAGCCACCAGCTAGTTTTGCCAAACATACCCAAATTCTCTGAAGTTGCGCAACGATTAGTGTCGAAATCGAGTTTAATTCGGTGTTAAAACTGACGGTTTCATGGTTTTCAGTTTCACGTTTTAGGTAGTTATGTGAGGAACTAGATATGGTTTAAATATAAGGTGCACCGAGTTATATTACAACATAAAGAGATGGCCCAGTCGTTTATTTCCTGATAGTTCACGTTGTTTTGCCCGAGTTCGATTCTTGTTATTCTTTTTGTTGCCTTTTTATTTCTCATTCTTAAGTTATCAATATTTGTAGTTTGATCCCTCAAGTTTAATAAACTGCTAACATGCCTAACTGTTAACACTAACTCAGTTTGCATGTTACCTTTATAAACTAACCAACAAACTATCCTAGTTAGTTAACTCCATATAACAATAATTAACTGAGCTAATTGGGCATACTAACCTAGCTAGTTATCTTGTTTTATTTCATAGTTTCCCTTAATTATAAAAACAACCCCATAACTTGTAACTTTGATATTTTGGTGGTTTTACCCCTTTTAAGTTGACACTTGTTTTAACCACCAATTTTAACATAGTTAATTATTTCCTTTATAACTATTAACCGAGTTCAACGAGTTTCGCTTATAAACTTCCACTTCTGTTCCCTTTTTTTAATCCAACACAAATCTTGACGATTAATTATATAATAAAATAATGAAAAGTCTTATTTTTATTTAATGATAAGGGTCCAATTTTTGCAATCCGGGTCGGATGTCGGAGGTCCGTTTTTGATAGATGTTACAATGAGGAGATAACCTTCGAAAGTTATGCATACATTTTATGCTGTTCGCCTCATTTAAGAAATCTAGTTCCTAATAACCATCATAGTAGCTTGGTTAACTATATAAATCTCTAAAATGCACAGCCTACCATATCAGAAGAACATGCATAAATATACATATGTAACATGTAAAAAGTCTTGCATAGACCAAAGCAACAAGCACATTAAATGTACCCTTGGTTTTAAAGTGTGGTGATCCGATGCGTTTTGATCCCAATATCCGATGAGTGATGTGCGAGGCGTTCGTTATAATATAGTCATGTATAGATAATATTTGAATTTGTCAACTTTTAAGCACTAAAAATAAGATAGTCTCAACATCTATAGTCATATTTGTTCAATCAAGTATAAAAAACACATATCTATCGCAATCACTATATCCAATCTTTTCAAATATATGGTTACCGCCTATCACATCCTTACATTTGTTCAAAACCAGTGATGGGTGATTAAATTTATAATACAGAGGGGTATTATAACAATTTTATGACATGAAATAAGCAGAACAATTATAAGATACTATAGTGAGATTATAAAAGAAAACATTAAAGAACTTGACGCCTAGGTGACATATAACGACATCTTTGAAAAAGATAGACGACAGATATACATACTTCTTCAGGTGGGCCACCAAGCTCTTTCTTGACAACCTGGCACACATGATCGTAGGAAGACGTCGGACATCTATTCAACATTGACTCCCTCAATGTATTGATGTATTCTTGAGGTACCAAATATTCCTAAATGAGAAAACGCCGTTTAGCTCAATAATAAATCCAATCTTTAAATAAGAAAGTGATTTCCAAACATCCATCACCATGAGAAAAAGGAGGCCCTCCCAATTGACCTATATGTTGACGAAGCTTGATATATATCCCGCCATTTTTGAAGCAAAGCTCTTCAAGCCTACGTGCACTCCTGGTGTGGACCTCATATTTAATTCTTGTCCTCTCAATGCTATCTTCTGGTAGTCCCCATAGTGAATACTCATAATCTAAAAGGGCGCCCATATTTATCTGTTTTAGAATCAATTTTGAAACATAGTATTCCGATTGTATGAAAAATACAGTGTGTGGAAATTAATGGAGCAGTAAGCTTCAACTATGGCAATAGCATGTTTATTATCACTCTTAGAATATAGGAAAACTAGTTTTTAGATACCTCGTATGCATCTAAACACACTAATGGACCAGTGGTTTCCAACTATGGAATAAATATGGAGCCCTCAAACTTCAAAGGTCACTCTTCAACAAGCATAGAGCAGAGCAATAAATCACTTCATTACAAGTTTTAACCCAACTACACAAGGGATTGTTTAAATTTGTGCTTGTTTTGGAGAGGAGATGAGTGACCCAACCCTGAACCCCCTGTCCCCCTCAGTACTACGCAGCTTAGTTAGAGCAAAAACAGATGCAACATAAAGGGATAATATACCATAACCTGGTAGGAAATAAAAATTACAAATTAACACAATCGAAGTTGAATATTGATCTTTTTTCATCAAACCTATTGGTGCTTGATCACACAGATCACAGAATTTCTCATTTGCAAGACTTTTTATGAAGTCAAATGTTATTAAATAAACTTTTATGCAGGCTTAGAATTATAAAAAGTGATAAAATACCATGATGGCTCGTGTGTAACACCCTAATTTTGTAATTGACTAAATTCGCAGCGGAAACACGTACCATAAAATTTCTTTCCTTATAATTACCTTGACTTACTTAAAACTTCATTTTAATACAACTTTTTTTTTCACATGAAGTCATCAATTGACTCATTTACAATTAAATACATGACATGGGTTTTCTAAATTTCAACACCAACGTTCCCGTACAATCTGTCTTGTGACTCGATCCTCGATCTCTAATCCTTGAAGATCCTCGTGACTCGTACAACCTGCACTCACCACATTCATTCATACATTAGCACACATTATATAAACAAGATTCATTCACGAACACTTCACTATTCGTCATTTTTCAAACTTTAAGCATTACATCTGCGTATCCATTTCCTGGTGAGGCTTCAGTAATGTACCTGCATTACTTTTCATTCTCAAGGTACACCATTCAAACGTTAACACTCAACGTGTCTAAATCATGCTTACATACATACTTACATACAAACATACATTCACATCTACATACATACATATCTTTCCTACAACTTTACATACATGCATACACTCATACATGTCTTTACACATACATACATACACAATTGCATACATACATACATACATACCTTTCCTACATCTTTACATGCATGCATACACTCATACATGTCTTTACACATACATACATACACAATTACATACATACATACATACATACATACCTTTCCTACATCTCTACATTCATGCATACACTCATACATATCTTTATACATACATGCATACACATCTACATACGTACATACCTTTCCTACATCTTCACATACACCCATATCCACATCATCACGCACACTCGTAACATTATACATCTATACATGCATACATCCCTACTTGTACACCTTTCAAACTCATACATGTCTACTCTCATACATACCGTCATATAACCACGTACTTGCTCACATACTTATAAACATACATCCATACATAACTACACATGTTCATACACTTAAACTTATAAAAACGTGGGTTTAATTAGTCGTACGTAACTTGAAACGCGTTTAAAACGAGTTCACAATTCAAAACAGAGCAAACGAACAGATTTCGCCAATCAGCCACCCACCTATATATTTACCTATGCCTTTCTACTTATATCGCTCCATGTATATATACATACACGCTTATCGCATCCCATAAACATTCTATAATAAGTTTAGAATACGATTCGGGACTCCTTTTCGGTTACGGGACTGTTCTGTACGAATTCTGCACATTATACTGAACTGGCAGCTGATGCACGGCCATGCGTCCAACCGCACGACCGTGCAGTGGCAACTGATGCACGACCATGCATCCAACCGCACGACCATGCAGTTCCTACGACGATGGGGGCACTGGCAGTGCACAAGCTAGTGCAATGATTTGCTCGAAATCGCACGACCATGCGGCCAAGCGCACGACCATGCGGCCAAGCGCACGACCATGCGGCCAGGAGCATGACCATGCGCCATTTCGCTGCAGATCCGTTTCAATGTCCGAAAATGCTAAAACTTGCATAACTTTCGAACCGTTTACCCGTTTAACCTCCCGTTTCTTCCCACATGCTTGTAAATTCACATTCTACCATATGGACTTAAAATCTTACCTCCGGATTACGGAAATTCTTAACTTACATACATTCGACTTAACTATTTTCTAACTATTTGACCCGTTAAGGGTATTCGCGCATTAATTGGTCTATGACTGACCAAACCATCATCCCCACTTCCATACTTGTCCAAAACATTACTCTAATCGAATAACTTGCTTCTAAACTACTTTTAAGTTCGTTTACCCCAAAATACCCATCAAGGGCATTTTGGTCAACCTTAAACCCATCATTTACGACGAAAGACTTTAACACATATTTGACCTCAAACATCATATTTAATTCATTACAACACTTTATTACTTACTTGTACTACGAAGTGATTACGGAAATCACTTACCTTATGCGTCCGTGCTCGTATCCGAGTTCTCGCCTTTTCTTGACCCGTTATCCTTTCATGCTTGAGTCCGTCTTGACATGCTTCCTATACTCTCTTTTCATCAAAATCACGCTCCTATTAGCATATGCATTCGTACATGATAACAATCATATCAATCACATATTTCACACTTAACCTCCATTAATCATTTTTAACAAACATAACTCATATAATCATACCCGTATACGTTTAAACTCATGTAACTCATCATGTCATTACATTTAACACGGATTGCTATAACATGTACCATACGACTTCCCATCAACCTACATTTATGACAACGAGTCAAATCATGTTTCTTATACTTAATTGACTTTCAAAAGTCAACTATTAACCATACTTAACTATCGACTTATCATCATATACCCGTAACATCACAATAGCTTATACGGACAACACTATATGCATTTCATCATACACTTGATGTGCGTGTACCACCTTTTAAGCATAACGTACAACTAATTCATACATGCATCTTCTAATTTCATACATAACCCATCAAAACCTACTACTAATCATCATGTTTCCTTTCCAATTAAACATCAAACATAGCAACATCATATTTCTCCTAATTCATCTAACAAGCTTTCATCATACCCACATAATACATCATTCTTATAACAAGAATTAAACATAAATGGTGATTCAAGTCATCATCCTCACCGTAGCAAACGGGTTTCACATCTAAACTTCAAATTAACACAAACCTTACATAACCCATGTTCTACATGATGTTTCTAACCCTTATACATGATCAATTTCATATTATCTCACGGATTAGAGCATAACCCACTTCACCCATGATCACAAATCTTAGGTTTAAGACATACCTTATGATCCCCTCGTGTTGGTGATCATTAATCCATGCTCGGTTATGAGTTTAAGCATCATTTAGCCTTCCAATTTGATGGAAATGATGAAGTTAGGGTTCTTGACTCCATGGGAGTCTCCTGCTCGATCAAGAACACACGCGAAGTGTGTGTTTGTGTGTGTGTTTTGTTATTTAGTAACCCAACTTTCATTATATCCCATTTAACCCCTCCATGTTTGCCATTAAAACATAATTGGCACAACTTTCATCTTTTAAATAGTTTTTATCATGCAATTTACTAGGTTAAATAGCCTAGTCATTTATTTCATGATATGTCATATAGGAACATACGACAAATATAAGCATTCGGGTTTTGGGGTGTTACATCGTGATGTTAAGAGTTAAATGCTTGGTTGGTCTCTGTGGTTTACAAAAATATCATACATGGTCCTGATGGTTTACTAATTACATGCGTGGTCCCAAAAGTTGTCAAAAATGAACTCGGTTGGTCCCCTGACCTAACCTCTGTTAAATTTCTTAGTTAACTATGTGTGAAATGAGTATATTACCTTTGAACAATTAAATTGAATAAAAAAATATATAAAGAAGATGGCCCACTACTCATCTTCTTCAACCTCTCTCTCTAAAAAAACTCTAACACCATCACTTCCTCCACCTTCACAACCCACCACAACCTGCAACTACCTCCACCACTACCATGATATCTGGCTGTATGTTATGTAATTAGAATCAATATTAAGTAATGTATTACAAGGTACTTCATGCGATTTTCGTACATGCAAAATAATGTGTGAAAATTTTCCACATGCAAATTTTATATATATATTGTATGCGAAATAACAACAGTATGCGAAATGTTTTTTTTCCACAGGATATATATCTACTCTTCTACATGCGATTTAACTATACTTAGTATGCGAAATCATTGAATATGCATTTTCTGTTTTGATTTCAAATGCCAAAATGTTTAGAAAAACATACCATCATTGTGCTAAACAAGAAGAGTCTGTACGGTGATGATTTTCTATCCCTCTTCTTCTCTTCAAGGTTGAGAACATCCACAAATGCATCGATTCCCTGTAGAAGCTTTCAAAGATACCTTTGAATGTGCAAACGCCAGTTTTTGATCAGTAAAATACAGCCCTGCGGGCAAAAATTAAATAATTAAATATTTTGAGTGTATATATATGGATGTTTTTTAGAGTATATAATTGTTTTACTTACTCTATATTTGCAAATGTAGCAAATGTGTATCGGATCATACTCAATTCTTGATTCAAGAGTGTTTCGTGCATGTTTACCACTCTGTTGCAGAAAGGGGAACAAAATGCTTCTCCAAGTTCTGCACATCTTTTCTCATTTCGAATCTTGGCGGCTTCTATTTTCTTATAAAGGAGTTCATTTAACCCCTTTGGTACAACTTGTTTTGGAGCTTGAGTTGATTTTTTTCTCCCCCTACCTGGTTTTTTTCCCTTATTTTCTACAATGCTAGGTCCCAGGCTCAAAAGCGACTCAACTGATTGCAATTCCTCAGCTGTCACCTGAGGGCATACCACTTCTGGCTCCTTCTCAACTTCGATACCTTAATCGGTTTGTTGAGGGTCCTTCTATGTAGTTTCTCCTAAAGAAACTGCTTCCACTTCTGGTTCCTTTTCTTGAACTTTTTCTGGAATATTTTGTGTAGATTCGACTAAGTTCACTGTTTCTTCCATACTGGTTTCGTTTTCACCACTTTCTACAGGCCAGAGTGAGTTAAAATATATAATATTTTGTTCTTTTATTTTTTTCAAATATAAAGTGTTTTTTACCTTTGAAAGATGTTTGTAAGCGTATACACCCGTTTCCACAGTTTGAATGTTTGCAATAAGGGTGTCTGTCACTCCTCCATCATCTGTATTTGTCAATCCTTCATCGTCTGGCTGTAGTACCCCTATAGATACAAATTATTGAATTTTAATACCTCATAATCAAAATCGCATGTTATACATGACATGGCATGCGAAATCAAATGTCCAGTGTATGCATGAAATCACATGTGTATTTTAAGGTATCGCATGTGTATAGGAAATTCAATGTTTATATAAAATCGAATGTGTTCATTTGAAATGGCATGTTTACCTTCTGTTTCCATTTGTCTGACACTGTCCAAAACATTGGATATTGCTTGCTGAGCTTCTTCATTCAGTCTACTTTCTTCGTTTGTAGTATCTTCATGATGAACGTCAGAAGCTGCATTTTCAGGCTGTTGATGAACATCAGAAGGTGCAGTTCCAGGCTCTTGGTCAACATCAGATGGTGCAGTTCCATGCTTTTGAACCGAATCAGGCGGCACACAAATGGGATTATTCCGAAGCGTCTCATCCCACTGCTTACAGGCCTCCATAATCTTCGGATCCCAAAAACACTTGGTTTTTGCATCTGAAACTAAGTTGTTCATCCCTTGAACAATTTGAACCATTTCAATGTATTTTTTGACATTGCTCCTCATTTTTTTCAACAGGTTCTGTAATATTTTCGAGTTAAAATACTATCAAAATCCAGATGTTAAAAATAAATGGATTAAGTGAAATTAATGTTTTTTGGGCTTACCTTTTTGTTGATGTTTGAAGCCTCTCGATCTCGTTGATGGGCTGAATCATAGACTACCGATGGTGAAAGTGGAACATGAGTGTTCCAATAGTCCATCATTTTCTGTGTCTGTGTCCCAACTCCCATCACAAGGTTCAACTGAGACATGTCCTGGAGGTCAAAAGTGAAATCCATCATATCATCAATGTTCTCGTTATCGTTAGGTTCTTCCTCGGTTTCTAAGTTTGCTACTGCACGTGCAGTCCTTCTTCTGTAGTTTTTTTGTGGTGTCAACGGGTGGTATTTTATACTCCTCCGTTGAACGACTCTGTTCATTTTCATTTTCAATCTCATTTGTTATCCATAGAGTTCCGTTATCCGAAATATGCTCTTCGACTTTATCAATCTCCGTAGATGTGATACAACGAATAACCGGCATCTCCACGACTTTCTCGAACAGTTGAAGCCTCTTGTTGTACTCATGTGTGTATAGAAGCTATATAAATATAAAAAGGAGTTGATTTTTAATTAAAATGGTCCCTTTGGTATTCCAAATACCTCATAAACTGTGTCCGATGTACTTTTTATTTGGTGTTTACCTACGTTTAGCGTATCGAACATCTCGTCAAAGTTTCTGGCTAGCCAATATGCCAAACGTGTTGAAATGTGGTTGATATTCATATCTAGAATAGCCCCAAAGCCCATATTCTTCACCTCATCAATTTGTTCTTTTGAAAATTTTTTCACCATATCCAGATATGATGTAGGTTGACATCTCAATAGTATTGCTTCGTTGTTGTATTCGAAGAAAACCCTAGGTTCTGTTCTAGGTGGTTCTGGCTTGCTTTGTTTTTTTCCCTATTCCACCTTTTTTGATGGCTTTTTTGTGTGCATTTTAGATATCTTGTCATCTTTCTTCTTCTTTTTGGCCGTGACTCAACAAAGTCATCATCCTCAAAACTTTCTTCCACAACCCTTCTTTTTCTGTTTTTCTTCACGTTTTTCAATGTTGATATGGGCTCTTCAAAGTCATCATCAGAATCTATTTCTACAAAATTGCATGCTATCAGACAACAATCTAATAAAATCGCATGTATTCTTTGTGACAACCCGCAAAATTACAGGTACTATACAAACTAATTAACCCTAATTATGTGCTTAATGACTGTGCTTGATTACATCTGACACTTTAAACTGCTTACTGATTCATGTTACATACATACATGTGCATCCTTTACATACAGTCACTCCATTTATTTCATACAGACTCTTAGTGACAAACCTGATGCACAAATCACAGCTAGCACAGTGAGCGGATAACTCAGACACATGTTGACAATGCCAGCACATAGACAGACACTATTGTTAGGCCAGTATGGGCCAGAGATAAAGCACTACACCAGTATGGAGTGTAGGGAAGTGAGGACCATAAGACTGTGTCACTAGGTGATAGTTTGAGTGCCGGAAAGTGCCTAAAACTCAATTTAAGTACAAAATTCTGCTTTTTCAGTAACAATTCAGCTTTTATCACTCTCGTATTATACAGAATATTGACTAAATGGTCCTGAACGCTTTCCTAAGTGTTGGAATTAATTTCGTTACAAAATGATGCACAAAAGACACTATACGGCACAATTAAATGCTTTAACGGAACGATACGTAACCGAACAACCAGACATTACCCGGGACACCAAAATATTTTCAGGAATATTATTTTATCATTTTTAATTAGTTATGGTCACAAAAATCCCCATACCCTATAGAAACATGACATACACCCACTATTCTTGAAAATACCCGTAACCTTCTAATTAATTACCCACTAATTACCAAAATTTTACATTTTACCCCCCTGATGGAGTGTGTGAAACCCGAGTGTTAAAGTGATTATTTTGTGTGATTTAGTGGTTTTACATGTTTATATGTGTGGAATACGTTTATTGCGAGTTTTCGTGTCATTGCAGGTAAAGCATATAACTCGCTGATGTTAAGTTAGATAAAGATGATGCGCAAATAAAACATGTTGATTGAGACGTATTTCGGACTTGCGGTTAACTTGAAAACACAAGAAACATTTCAGGGGCTTGTATGTCACTAATGAAAGTTGAAAAGCATGTGAATATGAGCAGCAAATATGGAACCTAACTTATGGTAGGTGGTGCATAGCTTACGACTGAAAAGAGAACAAGAAGCAGAAAGTACGTACCGTAGATTACGGTCTGTAACCGTAAGCTACGGATGAAGGGAATTGGCGGCAACAGGAAGTCAGCGGATGGGATATTAAGAATATAATACACACGCAGCCATAATGGAAAAGGTGAATGGGTACTATTATTTTATTGGGGGTTATTATAATCACATCACACAAGATTACATGGGGCAGCCAAAGTCACGTGGGAAGCTAGACAATTGTGGGATCTAGTACTTTGTGAGGATTATTATCATAAACAAGAATCAGCCCAATCATCATCACATCTTGACTTGGAGACACATGTTGGGCCAATCTCAAACATCATCATGGGACAAGACATATTTTGGCGGCTGTTATTGACGTGAGACAAGGAACACAAGCAATCATAGGGTTTGGCAGAATTTTGGAGGGAACCTTAAACACATGCTGAACGATTTTGTTTGAAAGAAAAAAGGGATCAATCATTTATGGGCCGCACATGGGCTGACAACATCACACGTGAAAGACTAATAGGAGAAAAGCAAACATGTGACAGTGGGCTTTTGACAGCATACTTCTTAGAATTCCGTGAAGCCCAAGACAAGCAAGATCAACATAAAACATCATCATCTTTGACGGCAGACGGGGGTTTCAACCAGGTATCGAGCTTGTGAAGATCAACCCACCAAGATGAGCGGCTAGTCTTTTATGGTTTCCTCCGGATGGAGGGTTTGTAAGTTGGATAATTTTATGTGTTTGTGACAATCGTATAACTCGGTGATCTAAGCATTCGATGCTTTTCACCTTGATTTGATTTATTGGTTGTAAACGATTGCATTTATTTAAACCTTAATTTCTAAGCATTCAGTTCCCGAGAGTTCTAGTAATTGGGATATATTTGACATGGGGTTAGGGTTTGTAATTGTAATTGATAATCATTCGATAACCTCCCATTATGTATTGACCGGAGTACTTAGTCGTTGGTTATCACAAATGATGAATTAGGTTTAAACACTTATGTCTATGTGAGTGTTTCGATTAAACACATAATTGAATCTAGCTATAAAACCTGAAATCTGGAGGAACCATTATTCTTTCTATTGATTTAAACCTCACTTTTTAGTTCGTAATTTTTAGATAATCAATCAAATCCAACAACTGAGTTTTACTTTTTTTAATAGTAGTTAATCAAAACTGAGCATTATACACTTTCCACAATCCTCCTCTGGTTCGATATCCGACTTACCCTATCTACTGGTTTAGTTGGTTTTTGCATGTCAGTAACGACAGACATCGAAATGGCGCCGTCGCCGGGGAGGCGTGCGCAAAGTGTTTAGTGTTAAGTCTTAGTTTAAAAAAAATAAAAAAAATCCAAAAATAGTGTCAGTTTTGTTTTGTTTTGTTCAGATTTATGCGTGGTGCTTGTGTTTTTGTGTTTGTGCAGGATGAAAGATCTTACAATATTATGCGTCTCTTCTAGATGCACTTTGTGTAGGGAACCACTTCACCCGTGTATCGGTTGCCACGAGGCCAGATTTAGACGGGAAAGAGCGAAATTGGCAGAATCACCGATGCCTTGCTATGATAATCCTTCCCCTCCACCATATTTTTATGATTATGATACAAAGGTGGAGGATGGTTATTACTCTGACGGATGGGATCGGGACGAGGATGCTTATTATGAACCAAACCGATGCCTTGCTATGATAATCCTTCCCCTCCACCATATTTTTATGATTATGATACAACGGTGGAGGATGGTTATTACTCTGACGGATGGGATCGGGACTAGGATGCTTATTATGAACCAAGGACGGATGGACGATGTTTCTGTTGCGGTCGTAGTCATACTTCTGTTTATGATGATGTATGCGCGGTGTATTTGGAAAATCCAGAATATTGGAATAAAAAAATGATGGATGCGTACATCTCAACACCGTATCAGGGATACCGACAGTATCATCCCGAGGAATATCCTGAGCCCGAGGGTGTCTATGCTTATCAGACCGAGGAGGAGAAAAAGCTTGCTATGTTGGAAGCGAGTTTGTCCAAACTCGAGCAGTATTTATTAGCACCCAACCTTTCCGATGAAGATCGAATCAGCTGCCTAGTTTCCAAGTGTCAGAAGTTAAAAATGAAGATAGAAATAGAACAACACCTCTCACCATTACCTGTTGATATTAGAGATTATTATCACATGGAGGAGGAGGTTGTGGAGGATAATACCACACCAATGAATCCTTTATCTGATGAAGAGTCACTGGCGGATCAGATGGTGTGTGAGGATGAGGAGGCAGAGCAGTCTGATGATATGAATGCGTGTACCGAACCTCTCCCCATATCAATCATTCAAATTAATAAGTGTGGGGAAGAGGGTTCGAGGAAGAAGATGAGAAGGGTGAATCTACAAGACATCAGGGTACATATCGTGAAGTGGATTAGCAAAACCCGCATATGCTTTCTAAACATGCCAATTAAACTGACGAGCTTACGGAGATGGCATGTAAATTTCCGGGCATTTGTTGGAAATGTTTTGGGTAAGTGTGCACTAAGACCACCGTAGCGGAAATCAGGTACGGTCTGGCTGAAGACCTTTAAACTTAGCGCTCTCGGGAGGAAGCCCGAGGATGTAGAGTTTGTACTTTGTTTTGGTTTCGTTTGGTGTGCTGTGTTTTGACAGGTTTATACAATATTATCTTCACGGATGCAATGATTCAAGTGTGGGGATGTTTTGCAACATCCCCAGTGAGATATCAGAGAATCCCTGGATGTGTATTCTCTGGTTTTGAGCGCAGCAGTTTCACCACCACAGACACTCACTTGTTTTCTGATCAGGTGCATGTGTTTATCTATCTAGTGTTTTGTTTGTTTTTTGTGTACTTGGTGGTGTGAAATTCTGTGTTGGGAGTGGTTTTAAGTGTCGAGTCGTCTAGTTATTAGCCGTTCATGGGTTGTTAGGTGGTATCTCTCGAGTCTAGATTATAAATTGTACCATACATTGGGAACAATGTATCCCAAGTGTGGGGATGCGGTAACTCGAGAGAGGGTTGGTAAGATTGTTGATCTTAAATGCATGAAGGGTTGAAATTGTGCTAAAAATTGAAAATTTTTGAAAATTTTTGTCTCAAGTATGCTTGAACTTCATGAAAACCAACATTTTCAATTGCTAAAGTGTTCCTACTGCAATTAAACTAACTTAGATCCCTAGTCATGGTTGTCCCTTTAAGTTTCATGAAAGTATTTTTGACAGGTTTTTAGAAAATAGTTGAGAAGAGATGCTTAACTAGGAGTAACATGCTTTAGGAATTGGACATGCTATATGTCGGTAACCCATATTCCTTTTATTCGGTGAGATATTTGAGCCTACTAGAATATTAGTTGAATTTGCAATAAATGTTCATTTGTTGAGTCTAAGCCATATGTTTCTTTGTGTTAGAACTTGTGTGGTTTGATACGTGCCGAGATTGTGCTTTAACGAATACACATAGATGATAAAGGCATTAGGATCACTTCATTGTTTCATATGTTGATTGTTTATCCATCTTACCCTAGTAAACCATGTTGAGCCTTATACCCTTCATTTGTTACACCTCGTTTGATTCGATTGATTACCAACCATGAAAGACAACTGTGTTAGTATGTTATTAAAAAAAGAAGAAGAAAAAAAAAAGAAAAGAAAGAAAAACAAAAACAAAAATCATTGTTATGTTCGTGTTAAATAAATGGGTCGAAAAATAACCCATGTGTTAGTAGTATTGTAAATAAGTTGTCATGGTTTGGTATCTTCATTTGTGTTCGCCATATAAACATAAAAATCTAAAAATATTTCCCTACCTTTACCCTTAACCCAAAACCCAAAAAGTCCTTTTGATATGTGTTACGTTATTTGATACAGTGGAGGTGTGATTGCCATACAAGCTTATGATTGCAAGGTAGCATACTTGGTTTTGAGTGAATTATATACTAGCACATTACACGCTAGTCTTGATTGAGCCGAGAGGAGTGATTCTTGTGAGGGGCGTGTGGCATGTGTGTAGTATCATAAGCATGTTAGTTTTAGTTAGGCAAGTCTTAAATTGTTTTAAATGCATATCACTTAGTTGTCAGATTGTCAATCTCGATTGTGTCAGTCTATGGGACGGGTATAACTTGGGACCTTAACACGCTAATTCGGTAAGGGATTCAATGGTGATTTGTTAATAAGGTGAGTATTGTTTGTAATGGTTGCTTGAGGACAATCAATGTTAAGTGTGGGGATGTGATGGAGTGTGTGAAACCCGAGTGTTAAAGTGATTATTTTGTGTGATTTAGTGGTTTTACATGTTTATATGTGTGGAGTACGTTTATTGCGAGTTTTCGTGTCATTGCAGGTAAAGCATATAACTCGCTAATGTTAAGTTAGATAAAGATGATGCGCAAATAAAACATGTTGATTGAGACGTATTTCGGACTTGCGGTTAACTTGAAAACACAAGAAACATGATAGTAATAAGGTCCAGGGGCTTGTATGTCACTAATGAAAGTTGAAAAGCATGTGAATATGAGCAGCAAATATGGAACCTAACTTATGGCAGGTGGTGCATAGCTTACGGCTGAAAAGAGAACAAGAAGCAGAAAGTACGTACCGTAGATTACGGTCCGTAACCGTAAGCTACGGTTGAAGGGAATTGGCGGCAACAGGAAGTCAGCGGATGGGATATTAAGAATATAATACACACGCAGCCATAATGGAAAAGGTGAATGGGTACTATTATTTTATTGGGGGTTATTATAATCACATCACACAAGATTACATGGGGCAGCCAAAGTCACGTGGGAAGCTAGACAATTGTGGGATCTAGGACTTTGTGAGGATTATTATCATAAACAAGAATCAGCCCAATCATCATCACATCTTGACTTGGAGACACATGTTGGGCCAATCTCAAACATCATCATGGGACAAGACATATTTTGGCGGCTGTTATTGACGTGAGACAAGGAACACAAGCAATCATAGGGTTTGGTAGAATTTTGGAGGGAACCTTAAACACATGTTGAACGATTTTGTTTGAAAGAAAAAAGGGATCAATCATTTGTGGGCCGCACATGGGCTGACAACATCACACGTGAAAGACTAATAGGAGAAAAGCAAACATGTGACAGTGGGCTTTTGACAGCATACTTCTTAGAATTCTGTGAAGCCCAAGACAAGCAAGATCAACATAAAACATCATCATCTTTGACGGCAGACGGGGGTTTCAACCATGTATCGAGCTTGTGAAGATCAACCCACCAAGATGAGCGGCTAGTCTTTTATGGTTTCCTCCGGATGGAGGGTTTGTAAGTTGGATAATTTTATGTGTTTGTGACAATCGTATAACTCGGTGATCTAAGCATTTGATGCTTTTCACCTTGATTTGATTTATTGGTTGTAAACGATTGCATTTATTTAAACCTTAATTTCTAAGCATTCAGTTCCCGAGAGTTCTAGTAATTGGGATATATTTGACATGGGGTTAGGGTTTGTAATTGTAATTGATAATCATTCGATAACCTCCCGTTATGTATTGACCGGAGTACTTAGTCGTTGGTTATCACAATTGATGAATTAGGTTTAAACACTTATGTCTATGTGAGTGTTTCGATTAAACACATAATTGAATCTAGCTATAAAACCTGAAATCTGGAGGAACCATTGTTCTTTTTATTGATTTAAACGTCACTTTTTAGTTCGTAATTTTTAGATAATCAATCAAATCCAACAACTGAGTTTTACTTTTTTTTTAATAGTAGTTAATCAAAACTGAGCAATATACACATTCCACAATCCTCCTCTGGTTCGATATCCGACTTACCCTATCTACTGGTTTAGTTGGTTTTTGCATGTCACTAACGACAAACATCACCCCCCCCTAACCGAAAATTCTGCCATGATTACATATATATTTTGTGTAGATTTTAGTAAAGGTGATCTTAACTCTCTTAGGCAAAAAATCTTATGAATGATGACACTAGGTTCTAGGTTGCTCATAGTTCCAAGGAAACTCATCATCACCATAACACCCACACTCCAATCCCCTCTATCCCCTTATTTTCGGCTCCCCCCCCCATAACCGAAATCATCATCATCATCTCTCATACTCTCATCTTCTTCACTACAAGTCTCCTTTCCAAGTTTGAGGATCACCCATAGTAGTTACAAGTTGAAGGACTCTCAAGGAAGCTTTGTTCAAGCCTCTAGCACTACCATTTCTCCATCATCCTTGCCCTAAGATTTTCACCCTAGCCCTGTGCTAGTAGTAAGTCCCTTCACACCATTTTTTCATCTTGTTCTTGGTCATGATATTTAGTAGGATGATGATAATCAAGTGACACAAGAAAATGAACACTAAAAAGTTGAACGTGAAATTCTGCATAAAAACCCTACATAAAAAGTTTGTGTGATGTTGAAATCTGGGTGGTTTAGGTTTGGTTAAAGCATGATTGAGGTTTGAACATTAAATCATCGATAAACCATGGTTAGGACCTTTGTTGATGCGTTTTTAGTAACTTCTACAATGTAAACAGCTTGCTGAGTTGTATTTCCAGCCAACTTCAACAGGCTGTAACTGGACTGTTTTAAATCGAAAAACTGATTTTCTGAAGCCTAAAATGTGTACTTTGGAATAACCGAACAAATGGCACTGGAATCGTAATTTTTCGAGGTCGTTTACTATTTTTAAGGGACTATTTTTGGACAGCAGCTCAAGCTGCATTTTTACTACAGAAAAAGTGTGTCGTATTTAATGTCATAACTTGAAACCTGAGTAGAATCGACTCATGGAATTTTTACAGTAGTTGTTCACCGTTGTCACGATGATCCTGCAACTGGAATTTCGTCAATCGGACTTACGGTTAATTTTTAGTGAATTATTCCGTAAACTGCAATCTGAAAGCAACAAATCTGATTGCAGTCAGTAAAACGATTTTCTATTAAATATTAGTGACAAACTGAACCCTGATATTTTTACATAATAAATTTTGGAACATATAGGACCTCCTGTAAAAATTTGATAATTTTTGGAAAAGGAGAACTATTTTATAAAAATCCTTGAAAATAGTCCAGTTTTGAGTAATGAAGCTGAAATAAAGGAAGTAATGTTTTGTATGTCTATATGTCAGTTTGATCATTGAAAATGAACTACGGGATGTATGTAAAGGAAAATGATATGCTAATTAAGCATGGACACCTCTATTTACAAAGGATACTATGGCGAAATTTTCCGAAAATCCGAACACTTAGTAAAATATTCGAGAAAAATAAATACGAAATAGTTGTCTAACTATTTTTCTAAGAACGATAGTTAAGTTAAAATAATTATTATTATAATACCTAAGTAACGCAACTCAAAACACTAAACTCTAAGCCAAGGCACGGCCCGTTCGTCTAATAGACATTAGTACGTTGTAGGTTGTCGTGTAGCGGACAGAGTTAAGATTCGAGTCAAGACGCACTATGGTGAGTTCATGACCCTCTATTCCTTTACATTTTTCGGTTTTATACTTCGGGGGTGGAATACATGCTTACAATTTATTTCAGACGTTTTATACATGGTATTGTTAGCTTAAGGAGGGTTTTTATTACGCGATCAAGTGAGTGGTGGGCATGACACTTAAGGCCATTAATCCTCATTGTAGGACCACGGGACATGAGTGATAGATCTATTTGGGTGTAGCGAGCCCACACCCATGAGGCCGGGGGCCCATAGTGGTGACTATGTCTTCATACCGGAGACAAATTTGCTAGGTTTGAGTCTTCCTGCATCATTCACATATACTATTAGATTTGCAACCCAATGGTGATCAGTTTTTCCTTATTGCTACATACCAGGGAGTATTTTATTTACAGACATACCAAACGGTTTTATATACACAGACTTACACATGAACTCGCTCAACTTTTTGTTGACTTTTTAAACTACATGTATTTAAGGGAATTAATTTGGATCTGGCAAGTGATGCATGTTAGCTGCGTACTAAATAAGGATGTCATCCGGAGTCGTAGGTTTGGGAAGTGTAACTCCTTTCTGGACGAGTTGCATGTCTCAAATCCTCGTGTTGTTGGTGGTCTTTTGTCGAGTCTTATGAACTCATTTTAAACAAGTAATGTTTGTAAGGCATTTTGTGGTTGAGGCAATATGTTATGCATTTTTAACTATTCTAATGGATGAACATCATATATTTTTATCATATAGCATGTTGTGATTGTTGCTATGGTATTAAGAAGTCACATCAAATAAACCCACGCTTCCGCAAAAGCCAGGGTATGACAGCTTGGTATTAGAGCCTCGATCATAGCGAACTAGGATTCCTTCTCGAGTCTAGACTATGATCACTAGGGCTCTCACAAAAATGTTTTCAAACGTTTTTACTTTTGCATACACTAAAAGTCCAGATCCAGGGCACAAACATTTTTACAAACAAAAGGGCACAAATACACTTTTCAAAATTTTTGTATCCGTCTTAGAGACCGAGGGAGGTTTCAGTCTTAGAGACTAAGGGGTTCAATCTTAGAGATTGGGGAAGTATAGCCTTAGAGGCTGGGGAAGATTTGAGTCTTAGAGACTGGGAGGTTGATCTTAGAGGCCAAGGGGTTAGTCTGAGAGACTAGGAAATTCAGTCTTAGAGATTGGATGGGATAGCCTGGGAAGACTAGGATGTATACAAGATTTCATTATTATTTGTTTACATGCTTACCTGATTTGTGTGCATATGTTGTGGTTGTGTTACAGACACCATGGCATCATCTGGTAGTGGAGTATCCAACGCGAGTGACCCGATGGCCTTTACCTCTGATGACGAGATGGCCACAGACTCAAGATTTTATACCTCAGACACCACAAGCACTGATGAAGACGATTTCCAGCCGTTTGCCCTACCGATTTTCGGAGACGACGTACCCCTAGCTGATGGCCCACCAGGAGAGGATTTACCCCTTGTCCCAATCCCTGCCCCTCTCCCCTTCGCTGCAGTTCCCTTTGAGGAACAACCTCTCGACGCGTTACCCGGTGGTGGGATCGACCTACTCATCGAGGGTCCCCCCGGAGGGAGACCAGGATGGTGGGGCCTCGATGGAGGACGGTGTTCCACTTTTTGATATCCCAGTTGTTAATCCCATTATTCCCATGGTTGAGCTTCCTGATGTGGAGGTTCATTCTGATTCGTCCGTCTCAGGTTCTTTTGAGTCGATAGCTTCTTATATCCCACCGTTGGGATTCGGTTACATTCCTCGTATGGACGGTGATGAGGAGATGGAGTCGAAGCAGCCTGCTGAGGCTCCTGTTCTTCCAGATGATCCGATTCCTGCTATGCTTGCTGATCAGCAGCCCGCTCCAGTCATTTCCGAGCCCGTTCTTGCCATCGACCCTGTTCCTGTCATTGATACACCCGTCGTTGCACCACCAGTCGTTGAGATCCCAGAGGTAGCACCCATACCCGATCCCATGACGAATTTTGATGACCTTGCACCGTTTGCTACCCACATTGACCCGAGATACGCTAACACCAGCAATGGGTGGATTGAGGAGGATGACTACCCTCCATATGTAGTCCTAGTCACCCCCCTTACCGCACATACTGTTGTACCACTCGATGTTCCCTTGTTTCCTCCACCCACATCTGGTACCCATGGTACCGACCTTCCTATCACTTTCCTTCAGGACATTCCTCCGCCCCAACCTGGGGAGGAATCGTCGAGTCAGCCCTTCGACCACACTCCATTTATGCCAGGGGATAGCCAGTTCTTACCACATATCCCTTATCCAGATTTTGTTCCACCTGTGTCATCTACTGCACCTTTCGTGACCCAATTTCCCCATACCACTTCACAGTTTGCATTTACCCCACACACTACACATCCAGCTTCAGCCCCGATGGGTGAGCCATTTCTATGGTCATCACCCCACGTTATGCCAGTATCCGACCCTTATCATCCCTTCCATGTCGGATACTCTATAGAGGACACGCTCACGTCATTGCAGTTACAGCAGGACGCCTTGAGACGGTGTGTCCAGCGGTTGGAGAGAGCTCCACATCCTCACTTCCCCTGTCAGACTTTGTCTACAGCATCTCACACTTCTTTCCCATCATCTCAGGATTCGGACGTTCGTTTCCTCCCTCCCGATCAACAGGTTGCTTTCGTGTTGCGTTTTGCCTATGCACTTGAGGAGGACTTCGTGCAGTTGCGCCGATTGATTTTCTCTCGTTTTCCACCTCCTCCGCCGCCATCGGCATAGCCACTTCTGATTTATTGCAGGCATTGACTATTTTGAAGAGAAGACAGCGATCGAGCCAGACTTACAGCATTTTTGAAGACCACTTTTGACATCATATGGATATTCGATTTTGACAGTTGTATTTGGTTAGACATTTCAAGACAAGGGCATTGTGACCCTTAGTCTCTTGGGTTGTATGGTACTTTATGGGAAAACTTACAAACATTGTACTGTGGTTTATTTATATGAAAGCTCAGTCGCAGTATTCGCGTTACATGTTTTGTTAAAATTATTGGTGTTATGGTTATGACATGAGATGTTATGTGCATGATGAATGTTACTATGTATACGTATGATTATTATACTTACTATGACCTGACCAATATGGAACATCCTCTAGAAAATGCCTCCTCGACGTGACGCACGCATGCCGACTAACCAGGCAGAACTACAAGGAATCATCACTGCCGCGATTGCGCAATATGCTGCTTCTCAAGGAGACTCAAGCGGAAACATTTCGAACAACAACAACAACCCTCCGAATGGTAATGATCAATCATAGGAGACACATTACACTATATTTGGACGATTCTTGTGCGACTGCTAATAATTCCTATAAATGACATTGCTTGTACAGGGTGTAGTTTCAAGCAATTCTTAGATTGTAAGCCGCAAAACTTTGATGGCACTGGAGGTGCCGTGGCCTTTACCCGTTGGACTGAAAAGACGGAGACAACAATAAGAATGAGCAAATGTGCACCAGGACAAAAAGTTACGTACATCACTGGGCTTTTTACTGATGGTGCCCTATCATGGTGGAATCTCCAAGTTTAGACACTAGGAGAGGCTGTAGCATACGCCATGACTTGGGCTGAATTGAAAGAGCTGATGCGCAAGAAGTATTGCTCCAGGGCCGAGATCCAGAGATTGGAAACCGAATTTTGGAACCTAAGGATGGAAGGTCCAAAAATCACCGAGTATGTTCAAAAGTTTCATGATCTGTCCCATGTAGTGTCGTACATGGTCACGCCCGAATTCAAGCGCGTGGAACGTTTCATCTGGGGGTTAGCACCTCAGATTATGAGTATGGTCACAACGTCGAAACCAACAACCATTACTGAAGTCATCGACTTGAGCATCTCACTGACTGAAGAAGCCATCAGGCTAAACAAGTTTTCAAAGGATGATCAGAAAAAGAAAGAGACTCATGTGGAGTCGTCGGGGGAAAACAAACGGAAGTTTTCCAACTTCAAGCAAGGAACCAACAGCGGTAGCAAGAGAAGTGAATCAAACACACCGACTAGGGCCAAGACTGGTGATGAAAATAGAGGAAAGGGTTACATGGGCACTCTGCCCAAGTGTGGTACATGTCAGTTCCATCATCCCGGCCCGTGCCGACTCAGGAAATGCGAATCTTGCGGGAAGACGGGCCATTCAAAGGAGACGTGTTGGGTTGGATCAGGCCAAGGTGGTCAAAGGGGTTACAATAACAACAACCGTGGTAATGGAAACAGGCCGCAAGGAAATAATGGGGGAAACAGAAATCGTGGAAATGCCCCGAATCAAGCTGGTAACCGGGGAACAAACAGAAATCGAGGCGGGAATGGAAATGGAAATGGGAATGGCCGAGGGCCAGGATGCTTCAACTGTGGGAACGTTGGGCACTTCAAAAGGGAATGCCCAAAGATAAATCAAGCGCAAGGCCGAGTTTTTAACATTGGTGCGAGGGAAGCGCGCCAAGATCTGAATGTTGTCACTGGTACATTCCCTATAAATCAACGCTATGCATCTGTTCTTTTTATACTGGTTCTGATTATAGTTTCGTATCGTTAGACTTTAAGAATATGCTTGGGTTAGCTGCTAGTAAGTTAGACATTCCGTACTCTATCGAATTGGCGAATGGGAAACTAGTTGAAACGGGTGAAGTCATCAGGGGATGCATGATAGAACCGGGAGGACACGAATTTACGCTAGACCTACTGCCAGTCGAGTTGGGAAGCTTCGACGTAGTAATAGGGATGGATTGGCTGGCTAGCAACAAGGCCGAGGTGGTTTGTCACGAAAAGACCATCCGCATCCCAATGGCCGATGGAGAGACGATTGTAGTTCATGGAGAGAAGCGCGAAACGCCATTGAGGATCATTAGCTGCTTGAAAGCTAGGAAGTGTTTGAAGAAAGGATGTGTTGCCTTCTTGGCACATATCGTTGATAAGGAAGCCGCTGAGCCAAAGATCGAATACATTCCAGTCGTGAAGGAATATCCTGAAGTCTTTCCAGAAGATTTGCCAGGATTGCCGCCTCCAAGACAAGTCGAATTTCACATTAACTTAGTTCCAGGCGCCGCGCCTGTGGCTAAGGCACCTTATCGACTTGCACCTTCAGAGATGCAAGAGCTGTCAACACAACTCCAAGAATTGTTAGACAAGGGATTCATCAGACCAAGCTTCTCGCCCTGGGGAGCTCCAGTTTTGTTCGTTAAGAAGAAGGATGGTAGTTTTCGTATGTGCATAGACTACCGCGAGCTCAACAAGTTGACTGTCAAGAATAGATATTCTTTGCCAAGGATCGATGACCTGTTCGATCAACTACAAGGTTCAAGTTTCTACTCGAAGATCGATCTACGATCAGGTTACCATCAACTGAGGATACAAGAGGAAAGTATTCACAAGACTGCTTTTAGAACTCGATGTGGACATTACGAGTTTCTTGTGATGTCGTTTGGGTTAACAAACGCTCCAGCAGTTTTCATGGACTTGATGAACAGAGTCTGCAAGCCGTACCTCGACAAGTTCGTAATCGTATTCATTGATGATATTTTGATCTACTCGAAGACGAAGGAAGAACACGAGCAACACTTGAGAGCTATTCTAGAGCTGCTTAAGAAGGAGAAGTTGTACGCTAAGTTCTCGAAATGTGAGTTTTGGTTACGCGAAGTCCAGTTTCTTGGACATGTGGTTAATGGAAATGGAATCCATGTGGATCCCACAAAGATCGAGGCGATCAAGAATTGGGAGTCCCCGAAAACGCCAACCGAGATTCGACAATTCTTAGGTTTGGCTGGGTATTATCGCAGATTCATTGAGGATTTTTCCAAAATCGCTCAACCTCTCACCGCACTTACTCAGAAAGACAAGAAGATTGATCGGAGCGATAAGCAAGAAGAAGCATTTCAGTTGTTGAAGAACAAGCTTTGTGACGCACCAATTTTAGCCCTACCCGAAGGCTCGGATGACTTCGTGGTATATTGTGACGCCTCGCGTCAGGGTTTAGGCTGCGTGTTGATGCAGCAACAAAAGGTCATAGCCTATGCCTCATGCCAGCTGAAAGTTCACGAGAAAAACTACACCACGCATGACTTGGAGTTAGGCGCTGTGGTGTTCGCATTGAAGATCTGGCGACACTATCTGTATGGAACAAGATGTACAATGATCACTAATCACAAGATTTTACAGCACATTTTTTATCAAAAGGAGCTCAATATGAGAGAGAGACGCTGGGTTGAGTTGTTGAACGACTACGACTGTGAAATCAACTATCACCCAGGAAAGACGAATGTAGTCGCTGACGCCCTAAGTCGAAAAGAAAGGATTAAGCCCATAAGGGTTAGGGCCTTAGAAATGATTGTCCAGACAAAACTCTCGTTGTGCATTCGTGCCGCGCAGAGAGAGGCTTTGAAAGAAAGCAATATCGAGAATGAGTACCTCCGTGGGATGGAGAAACAGTTGGTACCAAACGAGGAAGGAACCTTGTGTTTCATGAGACGAATTTGGGTTCCTCTGTTTGGGGGATTGAGAAAGGTCATATTCGATGAGGCTCACAAGTCACGGTACTCGATTCATCCAGGAGCGGATAAAATGTACCAAGATCTTAAGGATTTCTATTGGTGGCCCAGGATGAAAGGCGATGTCGCAGTATATGTCAGCAAATGTTTAACTTGCGCCAAGGTAAAGGTTGAATACCAAAAACCCTCATGTCTTCTACAGCAACCTGAAATACCCAAATGGAAATGGGAACAGATTTCCATGGACTTCATCACGAAATTGCCAAAGACGCCCAAGGGTCATGATACAATTTGGGTAATAGTGGACCGTCTAACAAAGTCTGCGTACTTCCTGCCAATCAAGGAGAAGGACAACACGAGTAAACTTGCTGAAATATACATGAGGGAGATTGTTGCACGTCATGGAGTGCCTCTCTCGATTATCTCTGATAGAGATGGACGCTTCGTATCGAGGATTTGGCAGTCCTTCCAAGAAGCATTTGGTTCTCAGTTAAACCTGAGTACAGCGTTTCACCCACAAACGGATGGCCAGAGTGAAAGGACAATTCAAACATTGGAAGATATGCTGAGAGCATGTGTAATGGACCTGGGTGGTAGCTGGGACAATCACTTGCCATTGGTCGAATTCTCGTACAACAACAGCTACCACACAAGCATTGGAGCAGCACCATTTGAAGCTCTTTATGGACGCAAGTGTCGATCACCCCTATGCTGGGCTGATGCAGGGGATAGGCAGCTTGTTGGCCCCGAAATCGTCCAAGAGACGACAGACAAGATTGCGCAGATTCGAAAACGCATCGAGGCGGCTCGCGACAGACAGAAAGGCTATGCAAACCAAAGGAGGAAACCTTTAGAGTTTCAAGTTGGGGATATGGTTTTGTTAAAAGTTTCACCCTGGAAGGGTGTGGCACGGTTTGGAAAGCGTGGGAAGTTGAATCCGTGTTACATCGGCCCTTTCAGAATCCTGCAAAGGATTGGGCTTGTGGCATACAAATTGGACTTACCTGCGGAACTTAATGGCGTCCATGATACATTCCATGTATCGAACCTGAAAAAGAGTCCAACTCAGGAGACAGTTATCATTCCTGCTGACGAGGTTCATATTGACGACACACTCCACTTTGTTGAGGAAGCGGTAGAAGTTACGGATTGGAAAGTTAATAAGACACGCTGGAGTAATGTCAAACTCGTCAAAGTTCGGTGGAATGCACGACACGGCCCAGAATTCACGTGGGAACGTGAGGATCGTATGAAGGCCAAGTACCCACATTTATTCCCCAAGACCCCTGCAACTAGAAATAGAACTTAAAATATCGGGATGAAATTTTCTTAACAGGGGGAGAATGTGACAACCCGCAAAATTACAGGTACTGTACAAACTAATTAACCCTAATTATGTGCTTAATGACTGTGCTTGATTACATCTGACACTTTAAACTGCTTACTGATTCATGTTACATACATACATGTGCATCCTTTACATACAGTCACTCCATTTATTTCATACAGACTCTTAGCGACAAACCTGATGCACAAAGCACAGCTAGCACAGTGAGCGGATAACTCAGACACATGCTGACAATGCCAGCACATAGACAGACACTATTATTAGGCCAGTATGGGCCAGAGATAAAACACTACACCAATATGGAGTGTAGGGAAGTGAGGACCATAAGACTGTGTCACTAGGTGATAGTTTGAGTGCCGGAAAGTGCCTAAAACTCAATTTAAGTACAAAATTCTACTTTTTCAGTAACAATTCAGCTTTTAACACTCTCGTATTATACAAAGTATTGACTAAATGGTCCTGAACGCCTTCCTAAGTGTTGGAATTAATTTCGTTACAAAATGATGCACAAAAGACACTATACGGTACAATTAAACGCTTTAACGGAACGATACGTAACCAAACAACCAGACATTACCCGGGACACCAAAATATTGTCAGGAATATTATTTTATCATTTTTAATTAGTTATGGTCATAAAATCCCCATACCCAATAGAAACATGACATACACCCACTATTCTTGAAAATACCTGTAACCTTCTAATTAATTACCCACTAATTACCAAAATTTTACATTTTAACCCCCCCCCCCCAACCGAAAATTCTGCCATGATTACATATATATTTTGTGTAGATTTTAGTAAAGGTGATCTTAACTCTCATTGGCCAAAAATCTTATGAATGATGACACTAGGTTCTAGGTTGCTTATAGTTCCAAGGAAACTCATCATCACCATAACACCCACACTCCAACCCCCTCTATCCCCTTATTTTCGGCTCTCCCTCCCCCCCCCCCATAACCGAAATCATCATCATCTCTCATACTCTCATCTTCTTCACTACAAGTCTCCTTTCCAAGCTTGAAGATCACCCATAGTAGTTACAAGTTGAAGGACTCTCAAGGAAGCTTTGTTCAAGCCTCTAGCACTACCATTTCTCCATCATCCTTGCCCTAAGATTTTCACCCTAGCCTTGTGCTAGTAGTAAGTCCCTTCACACCATTGTTTAATCTTGTTCTTGGTCATGATATTTAGTAGGATGATGATAATCAAGTGACACATGAAAATGAACACTAAAAAGTTGAACGTGAAATTCTGCATAAAAACCCTACATAAAAAGTTTGTGTGAAGTTGAAATCTGGGTGGTTTAGGGTTGATTAAAGCATGATTGAGGTTTGAACATTAAATCATCAATAAACCATGGTTAGGACCTTTGTTAATGCGTTTTTAGTAACTTCTACAATGTAAACAGCTTGCTGAGTTGTATTTCCAGCCAACTTCAACAGGCTGTAACTGGACCGTTTTAAATCGAAAAACTGATTTTCTGAAGCCTAAAATGTGTATTTTGGAATAACCGAACAAATGGCACTGGAATCGTAATTTTTAGAGGTCATTTACTATTTTTAAAGGACTGTTTTTGGACAGCAGCTCAAGCTGCATTTTTACTACAGAAAAAGTGTTTCGTATTTAAAGTCATAACTTGAAACCTGAGTAGAATCGACTCATGGAATTTTTACAGTAGTTGGTCACCGTTGTGAAGATGATCCTCCAACTGGAATTTCGTCAATCGTACTTACGGTTAATTTTTAGTGAATTATTCCGTAAACTACAATCTGAAAGCAACAAATCTGATTGCAGTCAGTAAAACGATTTTCTATAAAATATTAGTGACAAACTGAACCCTGATATTTTTACATAATAAATTTTGGAACATATAGGACCTCTTGTAAAAATTTGAGAATTTTTGGAAAAGGAGAACTATTTTATAAAAATCCTCGAAAACAGTCCGGTTTTGAGTAATGAAGCTGAAATAAAGTAAGTAACGTTTTGTATGTCTATATGTCGGTTTGATCATTGAAAATGAACTACGGGATGTATGTAAAGGAAAATGATATGCTAGACACCTCTATTTACAAAGGAGACTATGGCGAAATTTTCCGAAAATCCGAACACTTAGTAAAATATTCGAGAAAAATAAATACGAAATAGTTGTCTAACTATTTTTCTAAGAACGATTAAAATAATTATTATTATAATACCTAAGTAACGTAACTCAAAACACTAAACTCTAAGCCAAGGCACGGCCCGTTCGTCTAATAGACATTAGTACGTTGTAGGTTGTCGTGTAGCGGACAGAGTTAAGATTCGAGTCAAGACGCACTACGGTGAGTTCATGACCCCCTATTCCTTTACTGTTTTCGGTTTTATACTTCGGGGGTGGAATACATGCTTACAATTTATTTCAGACGTTTTATACATGGTATTGTTAGCTTAAGGAGGGTTTTTATTACGCGATCAAGTGAGTGGTGGGCATGACACTTAAGGCCATTAATCCTCATTGTAGGACCACGGGACATGAGTGATAGATCTATTTGGGTGTAGCGAGCCCACACCCATGAGGCCGGGGGCCCATAGTGGTGACTATGTCTTCATACCGGAGACAAATTTGCTAGGTTTGAGTCTTCCTGCATCATTCACATATACTATTGGATTTGCAACCCAATGGTGATCAGTTTTTCCTTATTGCTACATACCAGGGAGTATTTTATTTACAGACATACCAAACGGTTTTATATACACAGACTTACACATGAACTCGCTCAACTTTTTGTTGACTTTTTAAACTACATGTATTTCAGGGAATTAATTTGGATCTGGAAAGTGATGCATGTTAGCTGCGTACTAAATAAGGATGTCATCCGGAGTCGTAGGTTTGGGAAGTGTAACTCCTTTCTGGACGAGTTGCATGTCTCAAATCCTCGTGTTGTTGGTGGTCTTTTGTCGAGTCTTATGAACTTATTTTAAACAAGTAATGTTTTGTAAGCCATTTTGTGGTTGAGACAATAAGTTATGCATTTTTAACTATTCTAATGGATTAACATCATATATATTTTTATCATATAGCATGTTGTGATTGTTGCTATGGTATTAAGAAGTCACACCAAATAAACCCACGCTTCCGCAAAAGCCAGGGTGTGACATTCTTTAACCATTTACTAAAACTCACTAATCTGATAGAAGCGCATGAATGAGTTATGAATTCGCATGTATGAGTTAATCATTACCAAAAGTACCTAATCTTATAAATCGCATGCTTCAGACAAAAAACATTTATAAAATCGTATGTATCATTTATAAATTCGCATGTACAAGCTAACAACTACCAAAACTACATAATGATATAAAATCGCATGCATTAGACAAACAAAACTTATAAAATCGCATGCCTTAAACAAAAAAACCTTAACAAACAAAGCTAATCATATGAAATCGCATATGTCACTCAAAACCCTTACAAAACCGTCTATAATATCGCATATGTATCAGATAACCACTTCCAAAACTAACTAATCATACAAAACCTTATAAAAAACCATACCAGACAAAAACCCTAACGAAATTGTAGTTAACAACAATACGTAATCTTATAAAACCATAGGTTTTAGACAAAAACATTACTAAACAAAGCTAACTATACAAAATCGCATATGTCATTCAAAACCAATGTAAACCCCATTATAAAATCACATATGACATTCAATACCTGGATTCATCTTCTTTGACTGTGGTATCTCGTTGTTGGCCTTGCTCCGTTTCTCAAAACTTATCAATCTTCGTTGAATCGCACCGGTAGGTAGAACGGAACTTGGGGGAAGAAGATGCAGGGTTTTGAATTTGGGTTTACGGTATGATTGTGAGTATTCTTTGCTGATTATCAGGGGTTTTGATTTCGCAATGGACGATTTTAACCTTGTATATATATTTTAATTTGATTGATTTAATGACGGAAATTAGTTAAGCACGGGGTTTAAATGAGATGATCTGGCGGTTGTGGTTATAACATGTACATAATGTACGATTAGGCCTATTGTACGATAACCGTCCTCTTATTATGTATGCATAGATGTGAAGTTGTTTATATACACACACAGGAACACCCATGTAATTAATTCTCTATATATAGCTATATTCCAAATGTTGATAAGAATATTAATTAAAAAGTATCAAATTAAACGGCCGACTCAGTTACACAACCGGTTCCAAGTTCCAAACCATTGACCAAACCTTTTTATCGCCAAATCCGCCCTATATGAAACTCAAGCAACACAGACTGCCAACTCGCTTCGATGTGAACATTTCAATTTACCAACACATACTAAAAATATTAACACACGCGCGCACATATGTGTGTTCATGAATGGATCAAAATAAGGGAAAGCATGTGACATGAAAATTAGCCAATACCTTAATTCACTTAAAAAAAAGTATGGAACCATAAATTCTATGTCAAGAGAAACAAAAGAAGAAAAAAAAGATTATAAGTTTACAAGTACATCAAGTAGAGTACAACTTCCTGAACTGTTTCTTATTTTCAGGTAAACACTATTCTTCATCACTATCATTGGTAAAAACCGACGCGATAGGTGTTTTTGCCTTCTTTGCAACAAACTTGCTAGAACTCTGTGAAAAATAGTCAAAAACATAACGGTTACCTATCATACAAAGATAACGATTACAAATTGATATAAAACATGATTTTCATTTCTCATTTATCTTTTGAATTTAGATAGAAAAATGTTTTTATTTGATAACAATTACGAATTGATATAAAACGGGTAAGCCCACGACCATGTCAAGTCGACTCAAAACAACGTGTTTAAGCTAAACGTGATGGCGAGTTCAATCTGAAAACAGTATGAAGTCCCAAACCCATGAATTATGTGTCATGTCAAAAATTCACATCCCTAATTTGACAACATCTAATTTGGGGTTTGATAGTTTAGAGTTGTTAAGTACCTTGGATGCACCGACTTTTGAAGAAAATACAAATTTCAACGCCTTCCTTTGATCTTGATCTACAAGAACAGTAGCATTCTTCACAGGTTGATTACTTTTTTCAGAATCTTCTTGTTGTTGCTGCTGCTGCTGTTGTTGCTGCTGTTGTTGTTTATGGGCATCAGCCCTATATGACCCGGTACAAAAAATATTTAATTGGATAGGTATACGTGGTGACCGATTAAACGATAACATTAAAGAATGTAATTAATGGAATATTATGTGTAAAAGAAGCATACATCTGAGCAAACTTGGCCATCTCCCTCTCCTGACGCAGTTGTTCACGTTTTTGCCTTTCATCACGACTGCTGCTTCCATGCATTTCTTTCATTTCTTTAAAACGCTGTGTAAGAAAAACCAATTTAATTACAAGTTTACAACAATTATAGAGGCTCGGGTCAAGTTGACCAAAAATACATTTTGTCTAAAAATGTGAACTTTTACGTATAATTATTACTGTATCCAAAATAATTGTAAAAATTATATCCGAACAATAACCTAACCTTTTGAATTAAATGACTTCGGAGGTTTTATTCATTAAAGATGCACTTTAGGCGTATTCTAATCTACCTGTTTCCCTTTTTGCACTTTCTTATATGTGACCCGTTAGAGATAAACGTTTAACCCTATGCAGTTAATATCGCACATTATTGGTCCCCATGTAAAATACCAGTGTCAAATATCCGTCAGAATATCGGTACCGATACTATCTAATATCGGCGATATTTTACCATATTTGACCAATATATCACTGATTTTCCCGATATCAGTACCTTTCTTCTTAGTTCTACCATTCGTCTTTCTTCTTATTGTTGCTATTAGTGTTTTAAGTCTTAATTATTAATTGTTAGTGTTTTAAGTCTTAATCAGTTCCTACTTGCTACAATTGTTAGTGTTTTGCAAGTTGCAAAAGGTAGGAGAGTATATATATAAGTTCTGCATGATATTATAATTACCGATATCCCACCGCGGAAAACTATAATTTAAATATTGGTCCTTGACGGATATCCATTTTTTACCGAATTAACTGCATAGGCTTAACCCAAACAAACAAATTTACAAGTGAATGGGCAAAAACTGTGGCCTATAGATTTGGCAATGCAAATTATAACACTGAAAAGAAAATCTTGAATCGAGCAAGACTTGACATTACCTTTCTATGATTGTGATCATATGAGCTAAGGTGACCTTCAAATTCAACCGCTAACTTGTACTGCTTGTCGCAAAGCTCACAATAGAAACTTTTCCGTATTTCCTTGACCTCGGATTGAATTCTATGCTCTCGATCCGCCATAACCTGAATTTTCATAATGTGCAGGAAGGGGGCAGAAGAAGAAGAAGAAGCCACCAGGTAATAAAAACTGCATTTCATTCCGCATCAAAAGACATGCATATATGCTATATGCTGCCTTCTGTTATTAGATATATGTAGGTTTCAGAAAGACTCGTTAACCTTAAATTCGTACCTAAGGTTTGAATTTATTTATTTTTTTACTATCGAGTTGGAGTGAAAATACATACCTCCCGTTTCTTTGCGATTTCTTCCGTTTCCTCGAGTTCGATGTCGAGTTTCCTCCTCTGAATGTTTTCTTCTGCGGTAAAGAAATCATCTTGCTCTTGTTTCCCTAACCCTAACTTTGAATCTCTTATTCCAGACTTGATGGGCTCGGTTATTCCTAATAAATCATGATATCAACAAATAAGATTCAAGAACCTCTTTATCTCAGTTATTCCAGTTTTCAAGGACAACCCTAACAGGTTGTACGTTTATTTTATTCTTTCTTTTATTATACTTTCCAAAAACGAAAACTCGAAAAGTACACTAAGCTACCCATAGTTGTCAATAGCGGCTATAGCGACCGCTATAGCGCGCTATGTAGCGAGACGACCAAGTGTCACTATCTAGGTCATAGCGACCAATAGCGTGAATAGCGACAGTTAGTTTTTTTTTTTTTTTTTGATGTGAATAGCAATTAGATATAGCTATAAAATAGCTGGACTCATAGGTTTTTGTTAAATATACATGTAAAATAGCATATATACCAAGGTATTTTGATATAATATACATATAAAAATTTTCAAAATTCTTTTTCTAGTGTATCGCTATTTATAAAATAGCGGTCGCTATTTGTTGCTATTCGCTATGTAGCATATAGGCCCCTTGTCGCTATTTGTCGCTATTCGCTATTAACCATAGTTGTTAAAAGCCATCGCCTCTTGCGCCTAGGCCCATTTTTCAGGCGAGGCGAGGCAGTTGCGCCTTAAGTCGAGGAAATTGCGCTTTAATTCTCCAGGTGATGGTTAAGGTGCACATTCCGGCGAGATTCCTAGATTCCGGAGAGTTTCCGGACAAATTTTCTAAATTCCGGCAGGATTCTAGCCAGATCCGTACTTTTATCTAACGAAAACTACTTTTCTACACTAATACACTAATATTTTAGAACCTTTGGTACTAAATAAATGATATAAAGTGTTATATAATAGATTTTGTTTATTTTATTTAAAGAATCATATTCTTTTTCTAACACAATATATTTTTAATTTTTTTTCATTATGCGCTTTATTTTTCTCAGGCTCTTGCTTTTTTTGCGCTTTGCGCCTAGGCCCCAAGCGAGACCTATGCGCCTTGAATGCGCCTAACGCCTTTAATAACTATGCTATTAACAACTATGAAGCTACCCTTTTCTAGTTATTTTATAGGCCAAGTAATAACAAAAGTCGATTTTTGAATCCTATACTATTCCCGAGACCCACTTCATACACTAAGCTACCCTATTTCTAGTATCTACTTCCACTATTATACCATCATTATACTTAAGACCATATCTAATTGCAAGCGTATTTGTAGTGAAGTTATGTGCATACCTTGCTCATTCTTCCCAAGACCTTTCCCTTTCCATCCCATCTTTTGAAGAAGTCGAAAACCGACATTGGACGATGTTAATTGTGTGTCTAATGATGCCTGTTCAACATTATCAAGATCGACGTTTTCTACTGGCCTATGATTAATAGGTAGGCGAAATTCTTCAGCGAACTCCTCAAGAACAGAAGCCTCATCTTCCTGCACCACTTACAAAGCAAAAACCACCAGATCAACACACTGATTTAATAGTGTTACGTCTATATAAACAAATAAGCATAAACAAACAATAAGAACTTGTAGAATTAATTATGACCTCGTCTGCTTTGTATTGCCTTTTTTGTATGTACTGTCTGCCATTGTACCTTCTGTTATCCATTTCAATACAGTCTCAATACTTCAAGCTGTCAGTAACAAAGTATCAGATTAGCGGCCTATTTTGATAACACTATAAGGTAAAACACAAACAAATCTGAAGATCTTGAATCCTTGATAACATCAAACAGGAAATAACCAGACATTATCTGTTCAAAGAATTCATGAAGCAATTAATGATATAATTAATAATACTCATAAATCTTAGATTACTTGGCTCGAATGCTCAATAAGCAGTAAACAAATACAAAGACTAATTTAGCATTTGAAATGCATATGTCGAAAAATTTAAAACCTTATTAAATGAAACCAGAGACACTGTAACAACCCAAATCTTGAAAACACTAAAACAAATAATTTATTTTAAGTCATTAATTGCAAATTTGTTTTTGTGAATTTATATATAAGAAAATATAATATTGTTATTTTGAGGAAATTAAAATTTATTTCTTACCAAGATAAAACTTGCTTCAAAAGTTTATTTTGCTAAATACTTTAAAAAGGGAACAGAAATGTTATATTTGGTTATTAAAACCCTTGAAGGTTGAGGGTCTGTTTAAAAGAGTTTCGCAAGTAAAGGGGGGCAAATGAAACATTTTAAAAACCATCATTTTTTATTTCCTTTCCTGGTCACGATTACCAGCCAAGAATTAATCACCCAAATCAATCACGAGCAACTTGCCAAACTACTTGTAATCTACTGCCGTAATTCACGAGATCCGTATAAACGCTAACATACTGATTATTCTTTCCATAGTTATTAAAGGCGTGAGCGCACTCAAGGTGATTTGTTGAGCCCGGGGCCTAGGCGAGAAGCGCAAAAAAACCGTGGGCCCAAAAAAAAGCGCAAGTAACATAATTATATAAAAATATATCTTAAAACCTATGTTGTCAAAAGCGCAAAAAGCGCGCGCCTAGGCGCAGCGAGGCGCACCTATAGCGCCTGGTGGCAGCCTAGACGCAAAAATGGGTTTTTATGAAAAAAACGGCCTGAGGCGCAAAAAGGCGCGCATAAAACGGTCTGAGGCGCAGGCGCGCAGCGCTTAAGCAGAAAAAAAAAACGAAACTAAGCTTGTGTAAAAACTGGCCACACGCGGGCCCAGGTTTTTCGAAGCTGCATTCGTGTCCGCAGGTGCGGGCACGCATGAGTTCAACCAAATTGCATTCGTGTCCGCAGGTCCGAGCGAGGCCGATGCGCCTCGCCTGCGCCTTGCGTCTTTGACAACATAGCTTAAAACAAAACCAAAGTACCAAATTCATCATATAAAAGCAAAACACGCAAAACATTAATCCAAAAAACGAAAGTTTCAAATCCAAATATTCAAAACAACCAAAAAAACCAAAGTAGCAAAGTCTTAAAACATTCAACCATCGATGTTGAGATCCAGTGATTGCGTATGTTTGATGAGAGTTTGAAAGGTCTCTTATAGATAGAGGCTGAAATACAAATCTTTAAAAATAATAATAATAATTACTTACCCTCCATGCGCATTAAATGACTCAGAACCCGAAGCGGCGTTTTCCCGCCCTGAGCCTTATTTGCGCCTAGGCGCGCCTGGGCGCTCGCTTTAATAACTATGATTCTTTCCATATCATTTTTCAATCCTCGACCAAAATTAGTTCTATAAATATACATGGAGAGTAATATTATTAATTTATATACCTACAAGATATATTATTATTATTTTCAATACATAATATATTGTACATTTGTGTTTTTATGTACGTTAGGTTTCAGGCTGTTCGGGAAAATTTGGACAGAGGAATCGGGGCATTTAAAGATCAAGAGTTTATTTAAAGATCAAGAGTTTTAAAAGAGTAATCGCACACTGTTTTTTTTTAAATTGTAATATTTTAGTGTTTGAACATCAATGAAGATTAACGCATTGAATTCTGATTTACTGTACAGGTGACACGTCAGCCCTAGCACGGGCGAGGTGTTACAGACACTATGAGGAAAGAATTCCGCTTGATCTAATAAACACGAGCATGCTAACTTCCTATCCATTTGACCAATGTACAGTGTCGATGCGAGTAACTGGTCAAATCACAGTCAACTGGTTAATTGGCCAAAGTTTGTTACTCGACTGTAGGTATAATTCCTATTATTCCAAATTCCAATTACTAAACCTTATTTTCAACTTACTTTAATCCAATATTCATGCCAATCTACCCTCAACTTCTTCAAACTCTTAATTTCCTTATGCTTTTAAGTATTTTAAACCTGATTTCACAAACTCAAACTCAATAACACAAACTAAAATTTCAAAGATGTCAATCAACCGTAGGTATAAACGTATAGTTACAATCACTAAAGCTTTTTTTTTTAACTTACGTTTATCCATCTACCTTCGTCTTCTCTAAAATATTAACTTTCTTAACCTTAGAATGAATTTTAGACCGAATTTCATAAACTCAAACTAAATAACACAAACAAAAATTTCAAAGATTTTAATCAAAAGTATAGTTCTAATTACTAAAGCTTTTTTTAACTTACTTTAATCCATAATTCATACCATTCTACCCTTTCTTAACCTTATAAAGCTATTAATTGTATTTTTAATCGAATTCCATAAACTCAAACTCAATAACACAAACTTAAAGTTCAAAGATGTTAATCAACTATTGGCATAGTTCTAATTACTAAAGCTTTCTTTTAACTTACTTCTCTTCAAGCTCTCAATTTTCTTAAGCTTTTAAGTATTTTTAACCTAATTTCGTAAATAAACTCAATAACACAAACTAAAACTTCAAACATCTAGAAACCAAAACCCTAATTGTTACTAAAATCAATCCCTAAAACAAAAATCAAAAGTATGTTTCCAATTTCTCAACTTAGAAACAGAAATCTGCAGATTAATTGAACGAATTCACCTCAGAAAACTAATCGTATAAAACTGATATGAAGTTCAACTAGAAACTAGGGTTTTTAGTGTGTAAAAACACGATTTCTGATCTGAATTTGTACCTGGAATCGATATGAGCTGGAGCAACAGATTACAGGTCAATCGGAAGCAATGTTTGCAGTGAGATTTTGATTGAGAGAGAGTTTATCTGGAATCGTCGATTGGGATTTGGAAGAACAGAGAAGTGATATTATTTTAATCATCATCCAGATTTAGGGGCTTTGACTTTATATTAGGGTTTTCGATTCAGGTCAAGATAGGATAGACATGTCATAAGTTTTAGTATTTTACTAATATTTTGACCCCTTCCGTTAAGGTAAGTCCACCCGTGATCATCATTGTAATGTTACGGTGGTGACATTAATATGGTGATTACGGGTGGACTTACCTTAAGGGAATGGGTAAACTCCGTTACCGTTTATTGCTCTGGCGGTAGTGTAAATTTTAGAAAAATTTGACCTTTTTGCGATTTCGATACCGTTTTTTTATAAAACGTTACTGCTACGAAGATTTTCTAGATCCGCCACTGTTGGTGACTGTGCGTGACGTGACACATATTTGAATTTGTTACACACGTCATGTTCATGACATTAACATGGTTAGGCATAGATTAAAAAAAAAAGTAGAATGTCTTGCACGTTGCGGTGTAAATTTGTAAAAGTAATTTAAACAAAAGAATTAAAATGTTGGAAAAGACAAAGTGTGAAATTATTAAGTAGAAAAAAATGAGGCACAAAGTTGTTAGTTACCAAAAGTTAGGTGTACACTAGAAGATAACCTGCGCGTTGCGGCGGATCGTGAATTTCATAAGGGGTCACATTGTTTCACGCACATGGAATGCACAACAACTGAGAAAATGATACATGTAATACACAACCTTTGTAAGCGATGGCCTAGCGTCTGACAAGTTTATTAATACAAGTGTTGCTTACATTATTTTACTTGTCATTTCCTATATGTTAATTTAAGCATGTTCAACTTTAGTTCGCGCAAAAACAGCAACGTAAATTACGAGCTCATGAACTGGCTAATCTTCAAGACTATCGCGATCATAGCGCGGAGTCGGATTACATTGCTCACACATGAGCCACACTTACACTTATTCGCGCTACCTAGACAAAAGTTTCTAACACAATGCAATAATTGTAATGTAATAATTGTTCAACAAAAGAAGTTACTTTTCATTAACATGCACGCAACTCATACATTAAAAGTTCATCCTAAGGTAAGTTAACTAGATACAAGGTAAAAACGCCTTCTTCGAAGAAAACAAACTATGTGATACTCGTATCGCGCCTCCATCATCTTCAGATTCCTCATCATCAATCTCTTCGACATCAGGAATCTCGAATATGGCTTTCAACCGCGCGACATAGTCGTCATGCTGCAAGGCTTCGAAAACCAAATCCATGATCGGCAGAGCTAGGGTATTATACCTTTCTTGGGCTTGAGTGAACACCTTTTCTACCTTTGCGCTTGTTGAACAACGAATGTTATATCATTTCACCTTCAACGTTTCCCGAACGTGCATCGCACACTCAGTGTATCCCTCGCGGTGACCCATGTGGTGCGTTGCAACTGTAAGCGTCGCCACAGTCTGGTCAAGTTCGACTGAGTTCAACATTGCGTTTGCGACCTGTTGTATAATTAAAGAGTCAATTTACGTGATAGTAGAATATTGATGGGCTAAAAGTAGTTTAATAAAAATGACCTAAATTATTGTAACGCCTCACTTTTTGTAACTTTTCTTATTTAGATAGTTTGTCTTGTATTTCTATTTATGGAAACTTGTATCCTCTTTGTATTCATCTTTTATTTCCAATCATTGTAATCCGAGACTTGAATCATAATAAAAGCTTGATCTTTTTTATACATCTTGTTATACATAATTCGTAAATACTTGTTATACATTCATCATATGTGCATACCTGATACAATTATGCACAAACCCATACTTGTTTATACATGCAAAATTCATTTATTCATACATTACAGTTATGCATTGCACTTACATGCTTAAACTTGACAAAACGCGTGAATCCACAAATTTGAATCTTCGTGCAAAAAGGAACAACCCTTTCGCACGAGAGGACCCTGTCACCCGAAACTTTTTGTCGTTCCATACTCCACCTGACCCTATAAATACGAACCCACAACTTCATTTATCACCTTCTACAACTCCGAAATTCTCTCTCACTTACTGAACTCGGACTTTCCAACTGAACATTTTCCAGAACCATCCTAAGTGAGTTTACAACTTGTTGGTCCCATTGGTGGATCTTCCTGTTCGTAAACGTAGTTGAATCGTAAATGATCACTTTGCGGAATCCAGATAATCACATAGTAGATATGCAAAGACAAAGTTCTTCCTTGAATCACCGTCTGAGATTCTATTAATACTGACGTGAAAGTGTACAAGAACCGAAAGAACTCAGACTAACACAAAATGTTTCTAGCTTTGAAATTGTCAAAGGTGCAAAAGTTATAAACAAGTTGATCGAACAGCTATTTATAGGCAAGGTCAGATTATGAGAGTGCTGGCCGATTGGCTGGGCTAGCCGATCGGCTGACCATGCTAACCGATCGAACAGCCTAGTCGATCGGTTGGGTTGTCCGATCGGCTGGGCTAGCCGATCGGCTGGCAGCTTAGCACTTAACATAAACTACGCCGTAACCTGACTTGCTTTACATACAAAAACATATACAACTATACAAAATACGACTACATGCTGACGGAAGCTACAGACGTTATTGCACCAACAGACTCCCCCTCGGATGTAGCTGTAGTTCCTTCCAGCATAGTCTTCATTTTCTCCTGTTGCGTCTTCTTTCACGAGCTTTTTGCCTTCTCTGTTCAGCTCTTTCTTCTAACATTCTCTTTCTTTTATGCCTTCCCTCGGTTAACCACCAATTTCTATACACTGGATCTCCATCACGCTTCCTATCCCACTTTGGAATCTTGTTTTCTTCTTATTCAATCGGCGTTTGATCAGTAGGCGGCACATAACCAAGTTTTCTTTTCCCCAACTCTGCAGCTCTTTTAGCTATCTCTTTCGATCTTTGACTTCGCTTGTAAACTTTTAAGAACTCATCAATTTCAAGATCTCTCCATTTCGTCTTCCAATTTCTTCCTGAATTGATCTCTTTCGCGAAGCAAACATCTACTACTCCTTGATATTGCATAGCTATCTCTTTGTCTTTCTTATCATAGACTATCTTGTTGACAAACAAACAGTCTATGTCTTTCTTTGAACAGTTGACCAGCCACATAGGATCCAAGATACTTATTCTTCGAGCTTCTCCGGTGGACTTGTCATACAAAGAAATAACTGCTTCAGCTGTAGAGGGATTGTATAGCCAGGCTTGAAATAGATCGTAGAAATCTTGTTCAATGGCTCTGAGCGGCATATTCTTTAAACATCTAGGAGGCTTTACATCCAATGTAATGTCTTTTTCTCCGTTCTCCAGGTAAGTAACAATTTGTTTTGGATACTGTGGCTTCCAATCTGGATAATTATTCTTTGCTTGCAACTTGATGTAATTCCACAGATCCTGATCACGCTCTCGTACTTCTGGACCGTAGTAAAACTGTTTGATGTTCTTCGTTACCACCAATTCGTCTACGTCCCACCAGGGTAAAGTAGCAATATCAGATGAAAATTCAAAGTATTGAACACCCTGCTCCCGTCTTATAGCGTAAACTTTCAAATCTTCCAGATAACCCCAAGACAGGATATCTCCCCAAGAAAGATCTTTGTTATGTGTAAAGAATTGAAGAGCCCTGAGAGTCTTTCTTTCCTTGGGCATATTCTTGAACCATCTTTTTCTTTCTTCTGCTGTAATCTCTCTAGGAACTGGTTCAGGAATATCTTCAGTAGAAATCCTTTCTTCAATCTTTCTCCTTAACTCATCTTCATTTTTATCTTGAAACATTTCAGCAAACGTAGGAAATGAAGCATCTTCCCCTTCATAATGAAAATCTACCCCATCTTCCTCAGAATCAGACGCACTTTCAATAATCACGTCGTCATAATGATCAGCTTCATGAGGGTATCTAGGCTCAAAATCCTTTGCAGGTGACAGAGGAATTTCATCTTCAATATCAAATTTGAATTTACCATATTCTAGACCCAATTCCTCTAACATTTCAGCCCGTGTTCTTCTAACCTCTACCCCTCCTTGTTGTTTAGCAGATAAGTAAATGACAGTAGGATTAGAAAGAAGTACCTGATCAACAGGTTGCTTTCCAGATAATGATGCTTCGTTTTGAATGTCATCCTCCTGTTCATTGATTTCATTGTTCATCAACTCATTTACCTTTTCTTGAACAACAAGATCATTGATTAACAAAACTGAAGCACCCTGATCATTGTCGTTATCGTCGTTGTCATCTTTATCAGACTTGTCATCAGATTTATCATCGATCTTATCATCATCCTCCTCTTCTTCATCTCCGAATAATTCATCATCAGAATCATCATCATCAACTATCTCACCTCTAGCTATCCTTCCCTTCTTTTTCAAATCAAGAAATCTTAACAACTTGGCCACTTCTTTCGCATTGTATGGCACAGGGTAAGCATTACCAACTAATACAAATTGGTTTGTTCTCCATTCAAGCAATAGTACTTCTCTTGCTCTTCTTCTTCTTTGAATAACTTCAACTCTCCGAAGAACATTTTCAACAATAAGAGGCTCAATAGGCTCACCAACAATCAAGTATTCTGGTTCATGAGGCTCTTCAGCTTCAACCATCTCTTGATCATTATCTACTATTTCAATCATTTCTTGATCGTCATCAACAATTTCTTGTTCTTGTACTTCAACCACTTCAACCATATCAACATCAGGTTGTGAAGAAGAACCACCAACATCTGGTTGACTCGAAGACCCATCAATTACTTCAACTTCTTCAACTATACCTTTGTTCTTTTGGTTTGCTTCTTCAGCCATTTGACGTTCATGTTCCATTCTTCTTTCGTTAGCTTTTATCACATCAATTTCATCAAAAGCAGCATGAATGTTCATTTTCAAATGACTTTCAACCACAGCAACCAGCATTTGAAGTTGTTGATCTTTCATTACTTTATCAGCTTTCATAGCCTCCATCTCTAACTTCATTGCCTTCATCTCATTAGAAGAAGCTTCACTCATCTCGCTGAGAAGTTGATTCAAGGTTTGGTTCACATTCTCTAGTTCCTTTATCTTGGCATTCAAGGTAGATATCTCATGTATCAACAAATCAAACACTTTAGAATTATCATCGACATCATCCTTCATTTTGTTCATTCTTTTCTCCTTTTCTACCAAAGCTGCAACGATTTTATTATGAGCTTCCATCAAATCATCAACTTGACTTTTCAGAATATTGCGTTCCATTTCTGCTTTTGCTTTCTCTTTCTCCAGTACTTTGACCTTCTGAATTAGTTCTTTGACTGCTTGATCATTGAACATATCACTGACACCTTCTAGTAGATCATCTGAGAAAATCCCAGTAGCAGTACCAAGATCATCAAAATCAAAGTTGAAATCTGTATCTCTTTGACGTGAAGACTCAGGAATCTCTTGTTGAACATGAAAAGGACTACCTGGTTTGAATCCTGTAATCTCGACATAATCATCATCATCTGTCTTCTTTTCTGTTTCAATAACTGAAACTTCTTTCGTTTTCATCTCAGGTTCTTTAGGAATTTCAGCAATTGGAGTCTTTTCTTTCTCAACTTGTTGTTTCTTTCCCTCTTTTTCTTTTTGAGACTCAGCTCCCGATTTCTTAGCCCTGACATTTCTTGGAATAGTTCCGGCTGGAGCTGCTTTTCTTTTCTTTTCTTTCTTTGTCTCTTAGATTTCTCTGGATTATATGGAGAATCCTCTTCATCTGATCCCTTTTGTTTCTTTGATGGCTTTTTCTTCAATTATGCTTTTCCTCTACCAAGTGTTTCAGGAATCAGTTCATAATCAGATTGAGTTGCTTCAGAATCTTCATCACTAGAACTATTCTGAGCTTCTATTTCTGGATCAACTCTTGACTCTTTTTCAACACGAGCAGTTGTTTCTTGCGCTTGTTGAGCAGCAATCTCTTCATTCTTTTTCAATAAACTTTCCAATGATTGCTTTAGCAGCTCAGTACCTTGCTCAATCACCACAGATGGTTCCACTACAGTCTCATCAACCAACTTGTGCTGTGGCTCTCCAGAAGACCCTACAAAACAAACATAGACAACAAGATTAGAAACATTTTAAAGCATGTGATCTAAGTGTCTTAATGCTCCCCCTTTCACTATACCCTTTTCTACATCTTTCAGAATAACAACCGCAGGGGACGACTTAGGTGTTCTTTTACGCTTTCCATCTCTGACGCACCACCACCTAGTCTTCTTCTCTACCATTTCGCTCATCTTTGTATCTTCATTATCTGAGTCACTATTGTTATGCCTCCACTTATCATTCTCAGGAGCAACATACTCCTTGTATTTTATTCTGCATATCATCTGTTTGGTTTTCTCATCTTTATCTTTGGTAATTCTACCAATTGTGACCTTGTTTACAACACTCAATTCCATCACATCCTCACTGTCCTTAGGAAGATCTTTGATTTTGTCATTCAATATCATCATGATGAATCTGGGATGCATGATGTATTTATCTCCTTCAGCTTGACAGTTTTCCTTCATATACTCAAAGATCACTTGAGAGATGTTTTATTTTCTGTTCAATGCAGACTTGTAACTATATTCATAATATAGTCAAACACCTCATCATAAGCTCCTTTTCAGTGAGATAAAGAATGTACCAAGCAATGCATCAAGTATCGATATGCTTTTGAGAAACATCTTTTGTACATCTTTCCGTTTATGTGTCTGGTGAAACCCATTCTGCACCATAAACCTTTTACAAGACGTTCTGACATAATCGTTGGATCATTATCAGAATCTTGTAAATCAGGTACTCTTCTCACATCTACAACTCCAAACTCAATTCCAACATCTATATCTTTTCCATTCTCGTCCTTCTTTCTTAACACAACATGAATCATCTTATCTGCTTCATCATACCTTGCTGTATTCCAGAATGATCTAACATGTGATTCATAAACCACAGTTCTATCTGATATAGCTTTCGCAATTCTGCTCTCTCTAAAAAATGTTGCCATTTTTTCTACCACAGAACCTGTTGTCGACTCAACATTGATTGTACAAGGTACATTGTGACCCTTGTCTGTATCCTTACCACGTCCCTGCAAAATATTCAGTATAAATCATTTGACCAAGTATAGAGACATAAGGATGACAAAGTTTTGAAAATTTTTCTAACACTTGAAATTTTCTATGTCATAACACTGAGAATCGAATGGCCTGTTCGATCGAGGAACATTTGTTATTCGATCGGTTAGAAATGAATAGAGTGACAATGGCTGTTCGATCGAGGAACATTTGTTATTCGATCGGTTAGAAATGAATAGAGTGACAATGGCTGTTCGATCGGTTAGCAATTTGCTGTTCGATCGAACTCTTACATGTTATGTGAATTTTGAAAGAATGCTTGCTGTTCGATCGGCTGATCTAGCCGATCAGCTAGCAACTAATGATAACGAAATTTTTTCAAATGATGCCCGATCGGCTAGCAAATGCTCTTCGATCGGTTGACAAACTTATGCACAGAAATCTAGGTGAAAGATGGATGTTATCCTTCCAAACAAGTAATGTTACTCGATCGGCTAGCAGGTTGCTGTTCGATCGGCTAGCAAGATGCTGTTCTTCGATCGGCTAGCAGGTTGCTGTTCGATCGGCTAGCAGTTTCTATTCGATCGGCTGGACTAGCCGATCAGCTAGCAATGCAATTTGATCAACTGTCATTCATCAAAATATTCTAACACCTAGGTTTCATAGCATTCACTTGGCACAAATTTCAAGGCATTAACATATACACTATCCTATGCATCAATACAAGTACATGTACATTTTTGCTGTTCGATCGGCTGGTCTAGCCGATCGGCTAGCAACTGACACTTGAAACGGCTAGGAACACACTATCAGATGTTTCAAAATTTTATCCTCAAAAGTACAAATTAAGCACAGATCTAGAATCCTAATGTTGTCGAGATCAAAACCTTATGCTTTTCTTTGTCTAAAACATCCTACAAGGTGTCTAATTTCTCAAAATAAGTGCCGACTGCCGAACGTCTATGAATTCAGATCTAACAAGTTTTATCATGATTTTTCAAAAATTGAAACGGTAAACTTGAAGATCTGGTCATTGCGATCAAAACCATATAATAAAAATTCATTACTTCTTCCTAAATCTCCCTAAATCTAAGAAATAAGGTCCGACAGGTTATGAACATGATGAACATTGAAGAACAAGATCAATTTCAAAGATTTGAAAATGAAATATGTACCTATGCCATTGAATATGATGAGCAAACCAACAAATCAATGAAATGATGCAAGGAGAATCAAATAATTTAGTGAAAAATAGTGAATCGGCTGAGAGAGCTCCTGTTCGATCGAAGTGAGTAAACGTTTGAATGAAGCAAGAACTCCTATTTATAGGATGACTTTGGAACGACTAGGCCATTCGATCGGCTGGTCTAGCCGATCGGCTAGCCTGTTCGACCCAAAGCACTTTGACTTTTCAAACCGATTTGACTTTTTGAACTTTTTCACATTATCTGACCTTTTTCACATTATCAGTGTTCAAGAAATCCACTTAAGTATCTAGGTCCAAATTAATGACCCTAGGTACTTAATTTGTCTACCAAGTTCAACTTAATGCCCTTGGTTGACTCGAAGCAAAAACACACTGATGATTTGTTCAACATTTTTCTGAAAATTTCAAGTTTCAATTTAATGAACTTGCATTTTGACTTTTTATGTTCTCTGATTGTATCAAGATTAGCTCCCAACCCGTCTTTCAGCTCAGAACAACTTCCTGCATCTGCATCTGACTGCGAATCTGAAGATTAACTTTCCCTTTTGGTTTGTCGAAAAATAAAAAAGAAATGTAAAATCTTTTTGGATTTTTTAAATGCAGATTCTAAACTAGAATATCAGAAACTGAAACACAGAATGTAATGAAAGTAATCTATTTACAAACATATTTTTGGTGAGCGTGTCAGGGAATCATATCAGTTTATCAGACAAGTTATCAGTACCGTTAAGCTTTAATTCATACTCAGATTTAAACATTTCACAAAGATAGATTCTAAATTCTCAACACAATTTTCAATATATTCCGAATACGATTTAGATGTTTTAAGAACTTAGCTCATTCATGTGTCCCACCTCTTGAATATACTCCCGTATCCAGAATCTCAAACTTCAGATTTACAGGTGATTGTACTATAATGATGTCTGTACATAATTTAGGGAATGCGAGGACTGAGGGATCTCAGGTCGATACTTCCGTATGCGCAGAGAGATATCAGTTTCGACTTTGCAGTATGTCCCCTTTAGAGGATCTTTTAGCTACAACAGATGATTATCAATTTTATTGTCTAATCAACTGAGGGCTATAATGCTATGTTTCAAGCATTTTAGGCAAAGCATTATCCAAGGACTATGTCAGAACTTCCGTTCAGCAGAAGTCCCGGAATAATACCCCAGACATCATCTAGTAGAAAAACCTATTATATCAGAATATGAAACCTTTCAAACGAGATTTCAGGGGTTACCTATATATCCAAGTAGTGTTCCCCACAAATTTTGCAAGTTTGAATTTTTAGGTTTATATCCCGAATAAATCTACTAAATGTGTGAAAATTTATCAACATATCATCAGTAAAACTGTTTAACTCTTTATACGTTACAAATCTTTAGCATACGATAACTGTCAAACCGATGTACTATCATTTTCCCTTTTTACACAAGCTCTTTTTCATATTTTATTGTTTTTGGATTTTGAAATTTTATCATGTTTTTGGCTTTTTGATTTTTTTTTAGTGTTTTTGGATTTTCTAAAAGTATATACAAATATACCTATCCCCCCCTAAAGACCAAAACATGTAAAAAATCGACAAACCATTGCAGATTGTTTATCAACATCATCTACAGTGGTATCCTCATCAACGCCATTGATTCCACCCGACACCGATAAGAGCATCATACCATTTAGTTTTAAAAGATATTTAAAACGTGTTCTATCAAATGCTTTGGTATGAAGATCGACTTTTTGCTCGTCAGTGTGGATTTTCTCAATTCGTATCAATTTTTTCTCGAAACAATCGCGAATAAAGTGATGACGAAGTTCGATATGTTTGGTTTTAGCGTGATGTACCGGATTTTTTGTTATGTTTATTGCGGCCTCATTATCAACAAAAAGAGGAGTGTTAAGAAACTGCAAACCGTAGTCGCGCATCTGTTGCTGTATCCGCAGGATCTGAGAACAGCAACTGCTGGCAGATACGTATTCTGCTTCACATGTGGATAGAGCCACAGGCGTTTGTTTCTTACATTGCCAGGTGACCAAGCGAGGTCCAAAGAACTGGCATCCTGCAGTTGTTGATTTGGCATTGACTTTGCAGCATCCGAAATCCGAGTCGGAATACCCTTCGAGCATAAAGTCGCCTTTTCTAGGATACCACAACCCCAACGATGGAGTTCCCTTCAGGTAGCGTAAAATCCTTTTCACAATGATCAAGTGCGAGGCTCTCGGGTTAGATTGAAATCTTGCTGCGAGGCACGTCGGATACATAATATCGGGCCTTGAAGCAGTTAGATACATCAATGAACCAATCATGGAGCGATAAATTGTTTCATCTGCCCTGTCTCCGGTGAGATCTGGGTGAATCCCATGATTTGTTGCTAATGGGGTTGCTGCAGGAGTAGAACCTGACATTCCAAATTTTTCTAGAATATCATGAACATACTTCGTCTGGTGTATGAAAATCCCTTCAGGAAGTTGATCAACTTGGAGTCCCAAAAAGAATTTCATTTCCCCCATTGATGACATTTCGAACTTTTTCTTCATCACTTGTTCAAAATCTTTGCACAAGTTCTCATTTGTTGACCCAAAAATTATGTCATCCACATAAATTTGTACTATCAGCAGGTGACCGTCGACAATTTTTGTGAAGAGGGTAGCGTCAATTGTTCTCCGGATGAAGTGATTGGCTAACAGATGCTGAGATAATGTCTCATACCAGGCTCTCGGGGCCTGGTGTAAGCCATATAACGCTTTATCCAAGAGATAAACTTTTTTTGAATGATGTGGATCAACAAAACCCGGTGGTTGTCCCACATACACTTCCTCCTTCACTTTACCATAGAGAAAGGCCGACTTCACATCAAGCTGATAAACTTTAAAGTTCTTCCATGATGCAGATGCTAGGAAAATTCTGATTGCTTCTAGTCGTGCCACAGGAGCGTACACTTTAGTAAAATCAATTCCCTCATGTTGACTGAAGCCCTGAACAACGAGTCGAGCTTTGTTTCTCACAACTACTCCTCTGTCGTCTCTCTTACACTTGAACACCCATTTGGTGTTGATTTTCTTATGGCCCTCAGGTAGATCCACCAGTTTCCAGACTCCCAATTTTTCAAACTGGTTCAGCTCTTCTTGCATCGCGTTGACCCAAGAATCTTCAGTAAGCGCCTTTTTGTAAGTTCGAGGTTCGATCTGCGAGATAAAACAACATAGTGAAAATTCAGTTTGTAAAGGTGCTACTGAGGAATAAAAACTTGTAAGCCCTTGGTCAATTTGATGTCTGGTGCGAACTCCTGATTGAAGCTCTCCGATGATCAGCTCCTCTGGATGATATGAAAGAGTTCTGGGAATTACTTCACTCGGAACATCTTCATTGCCTTCCAGATTAGTGACATTTTGATTTGCACCTTCTTCACTGATAGGATCTGCTTGATCTAAAATCTGGATTTGCTCCCCCTCAGATTCTGAATCACCATGATCAAATGTTGGACCGATATCAGATGCTGTATAATCATTTGTTGCCGTCTGATTATCGAGAGAATGTGAAGTGTCATCATGTTCACCAGCATTACTAGGACCTGCTTCATCGTCATTTGAAGTTTGTTTAGATTGCCTAGAATACTTGTCTGGAAATCTTTCCTTTGATGACTCATAATCTCTAAGAATATCCAACTCATCAAAGAAGTCTTCTTCATCTTCAGGTTCTTCCATCACATCAAACGAATCCCACAAAGTGTCGTAGTGATAACGCCATGAGTCTCCTGGATTCTGAGGAGGAATCGTATGACCTTGACATTCAACATTTGCAGCTTTAATAATTCGCTTTTCTCTTGGCACGAAGACACGACGCAAAGGACTTGCATATCCAACGAATATACCCTCGATGCACTTCGGTCCAAACTTTCCAAAATGTTCTATCACCGTACAGGGTGACCCGAATGGCTCAAGATATTTCAAGTTAGGCTTGCGGTTATTGATCAATTCAAAGCATGTTTTATTGAATTTCTTGACGGTTAGAACTCTGTTGAGAGTATAGCATGCGGCGGAAACAGCTTCAGCCCAGAAATTTATTGGAAGTTTTGAATCTGCGAGCATTGTACTGGTTGTCTCGATTAGTGTCCGATTTTTGCGTTCTGCTACTCCATTTTGCTGAGGAGTGTACGGAGCACTAAACTCATGCAATATACCTCTTTCTTCATAAAATTCCTCCATCTTGTTGTTTTTGAATTCAGTACCATTATCGCTTCTAATTCTTCAGATACGCCTCTGGTACAAATTCTCGATCTTTTTGAATAGTGCCATCAGACTGTCAAACGTTTCATCCTTTGTCTTCAAGAAAGATACCCAAGAAAATCTGGAGTAATCATCAGTGACGACCAAGCAGTTGTAATCTCCTGTAATGCTTTTGGCATTCACAGGACCAAATAAATCCATGTGAAGTCTTTCCAAAGGTCGTGAGACTGAATTGACTTGCTTTTTGGGGTGCGACCTTTTCTTCTGTTTGCCTTTAACACAACTTATGCACTCTCCTTCCAGATGAAAACCTTTGATGTGAACTCCTGTAACCAGATCATTGTGCACCAAGTGATTCATTTTTCTAAGATGTATATGCCCCTTCTTTCGGTGCCACAATCTTGACTCTTTCTCGGTTGCTCTAGACACAAAGTAGTGAGCCTGACCCGTAGTTGTCGTTGCTACGCTCATATCCAAAATATACAGATCGTTTACTCTTGTGCCCTCATGATAACCCATTCTTCAGGTACAACAAATCCCGGCTTTAGAATCAAACACTCTTTGTCAGTGAAGTGAGTGGTATACTTTCTGTCACAGATCTGAGAAATGCTTAGTAGGTTATTCTCCAGCTCAGCAATGTAATTGACTCTTTCAAACGTTACAATCCCATTGGATAACGTTCCTTCTCCAACGATTCGACCACCTTGATTTCCTGCGAATCCAACATATCCTCCATTTATATTCCTTACATTGTACAACAATGCAGTCTTCCCTGTCATATGTCTGGAAGCTCCACTATCCATGATCCATCTTGAAACAAGTTGTGGAAGGTCCTGCACAAAAACCAACATGATTAAATCATTTTAATAAGGATGTCGATTCATGCTTCGCGATCAAGGAAGCTCCGGCAATTCATACACAATCAAACAGATTTTGCTACCCAAGCCTCTTTGGACTTAGGTAACTCAATTTTGATGTGAGATTTTGTTGTGTAGAGTGGCGAAAAGTTTTTGTCATTTAATTTCAAACTTTCTTTAGACTCAACCTCAACCTCTTTTTGTGTGAACAACTTATCCTTTTTAGGTTAACCAGATGGTTGGTCTTTCTTTGCCACCCATTTCTTTTCAGAAATTGATTTTTCTTTTTCAAGCTTTTCATAAAGATCCAAAGGAACATTCATCTTTACTGATGTGGTAGAAGATGATTGTTTTTCAATCTCAGAAACCTTTGGTTTCGAAACACTTGAACTCATCCCAGCAACTTTCGGCTTCCATGTTTGTTGAGTTGTTGCGACCCATTTGTAAAATTTGTCATTTTTAGTTAACACTTTCTTTACGGATTCAGTTTTGACTTTGGCGTTTTCCTTCTTTACAACCTTTTTCTCAACAACTAATGGAGCTTTTCCTTTTACATCAACTTTCTTCTTTTGGCTCTCAACTACTTCAGTCTTAGGCTTCAAGTTGTTACACTTTCGTGCAATATGTCCAACTTGATTGCATCTGAAGCATGTTCGGGTGTCAGCTACCCGACTTGTGCCTTCAGACTGAGGTTGTGAGGCCTTTTCCTCAAAGAACTCTTTGTTTGATTTTGAAAATATCTTAGGTTCTTCATTTGAAAATGAACTGTTAACAAACACTTTCTTTTCAACAATCTTCTTGTTTTGAACATTTTTCTTTTGATAAGACTTACCCCCCTGATATCCACCCGACCAGTTGTTTCATTTGTTATTAGAAAAACGTGGTGGAACAGCAGGTTTCTTATAGTAAGCTTTATCCTTCTCAAAGTTCATTTGTCTTTTTGTTTGGTTCAGATTGTTTACTTCTGACAGCTCAACTTCGATCAATTTGTAAATATTTTTCAATTTGTTCACATTTACATTCTCGATTGGAAACTCAGAATCCGAAAACAACTTATCTGAACCCAACATCCTGTACATGACAAGATTTAGTTCTTCATTTAAGTTGTTCTTGGATTTTTGTTTCAGAATGTACTTATCCAAGAAACATCCATCATCTTCATTTGAATCAGACTCTAACACACTTTCTACCATGCTTTTGACAATATCAGTCTGAACACTATCATCAGATGATGTTGATGAAAATGTAACGTCAATTGATTCTGGAAGTTTTATTTCATTTAACTCTTCCTCATCATTAACCAGTCCGGACTTTTTCTTTGAGAAATTGTTTAAAACAGGTGGTGGAACTTGATGATATCCCAACCCAGTTCCGTCCGAAAATACATCTTCGCCAGCTTTGTTTTTCCTGATAGGTTTGGGAACAATGTGTTGCAAAACAAAGCTTGCGGAGTTGTAACTGGTTAATTTTAATTGGATGCGTTCGTTCTCAATTTTCACTTTTTGAAATTGAAGCTTCAGATTTGCAATTTCATCCAATTGTTTATTTATTAACTCCTCTTTCACCCTTAACACACCCGATAGTTGCACATTTTCCTTTGTTGTTTTGCCATTTCGATCATCCGAATCTTTAACCGTTCGCTTAAGCTTCTCATAGTTTTCAGTGATGTGACGATTTTCAAGAATGAGTGTTTCATTTTCTTTCTTAGTTCTTTCTAAGTCACTTTTATCACTTTGAATTTTTTCAGTTAATTCTTTTGCATGATCGTTCGAAGCTTTAAGCAGTTTATCCCGGTTTAAGATTTGGTTCTCTACTTCTCTGACCCTTTTAGTCAGATCTTCAACCTTTTTGTTATTGAGGTAAGCGATAGTACTACATTCTTTGCAGTTTTTCCTGCAATTCTTGCAGTCACTTTCGCTTACATCTTTCTTACCTGACACTTCTTTTGTATTAATCTGACTGACCTGGCCGTTTGACTTAGTTCCAGAACTAGAATCTACCTCCAGTTCTCTTGCAGCTAGAACTTTGTTCGCCATCTTCATCAGATTTTCGGCTGTGAACTCTTGAGATGTGTCTACCAAACCATCATCAATCTTCTTCTCTGCCGATTTAACCTTTTCTTCTTTCTCTTCAACTTTCTTTTCAGCTTCACCCCACCATTCTCTTTGTCTAGCTTCCTCTTCTTCAGCATATTGCTGAATGATTGCATCAACACTGAGTGAACTTGGATCGATTGCAATATTACCTTGAGGATCAAGGTAGCACTCTCGGTCTGGATCCCAACGTCTAGCCAGCTTTGCTTCTTTGAAAATGGTATAGATTCGGCTTACTTTTGTTTGTGCTTTCATTCTTCTGTTCACAAACTTTTCTTCTTCTGTTCTTGTGTCTTTAAACGGAACAATCTTTCCTGTTGCGAACGTGTAACCAACTGCGTCTTCCTCAGGCAATAGCTCACTCTAGTCGTATCCTTCATCGTCGTGAATGACCGCTAGAGCTCTTGACTTTTCCTTACCTTTTTCTTCAATTTGCTTCAACCTAGGAGGTTCCGATTTATTTTGATGGTAAATGGCTTTCTTATAGAAATCTTCACGAAACGGATTATCAGATTCGTCAGCGTACTCGTTTCTACACTCTCGTTTAAAGTGACCTTTTTGTTTGCATTTGAAGCATGTCACTTTAGTTTTATCGAAACCCAATTTGGTAGATGGACCACCAATTGTTTTCCTTCCGGTAATTTCCATGAAATGCTGTGCTCGACGAACAGCACTGGCCATAGCCCAACGAATATCGATCAACTCCATTTCTTCAGGATCTATCTGGTCATAGTCCTCCTTTGTTAGGTTGGTATTACCGATCTTTCCAGCTACTAACCCTTCATATGATTCCAACACAGATGCTAAGAAAACCATCTGTTGTTTCGCTGACTCCTCACTGAAGTTTTCACCATTTTTCAAATCAACGGCAATGTTACATTGAAAAACATTTTTTGGTGATGATTGTTGTTGGTTTGATGTGTTTGAAGATGATCCTTGATTTGTGGAACTAGAAGACATTCCTCCATGAAAACCACTGTGTGAGGCTTCTTGATTTATTGGTTGTGAACTTTCAGCAGTGAAGGCTGTTTTCGGAGATCCTGTCTTTTGAATCAAGCTCTCTGGATAATAAAGATCCACATTCTGGTGATATAACGAATGATTGACTTTATGTGTTTTCTTTATTTCGAGCTCATGACTCTCAAGTTTCTCTATCAGCAAATCAACTGTTAGAACATTTAGCTGGACTGTATTCTTGATCATCAATGCGAAGTATTGCCAATCCATTTCGTCTGGCAGAGAGTCAAATAACTTGTCTACAAGTTCTTCTTGAGAGTATGTGACTCCATGTCTCGCTAACTCCAACTTTAGATGTCCGAAACGTTCAATCATTTTTGGAACAGATTCATTCTTCAGACATCCGAACATATCAAACTCCTTATTTAGAAGTTTCTTTTTGTTTTTGATAATCTCTGTAGTACCCACACATTTCTTTTCTAGTTTTTCCCAAAGATCCTTTGCGTTTGAATACTCAATCAGTGAGATTATATCTTCTCTTACTGACTGGTTAATCAAAGCTTTACATTTCTGTTCAGCTATAAAATATTCAATCTATTCACTTTCCGACATGTTTTCAAAATCAACTCTTCCATTGTTAAAGCCGATTTTAGGCTTTTCCAGCTGGGGTACGCGAAGGCTTTCAACCATTCCTCGAATCTTTTTGCCCATCGATTATAATCTTCGATTGCTAACAGCTTTGGTGGCTTATTATAGGTTCCATAAGCACTTTCCACACTAAGTGCATCAGTCAACGTCTTTCTCGTACTTTGAACATTTTCATTTGAACGGCTTGTTGAGTCATCTCCACTGTTTCCAGCAAAAGCATACATTTCACTAAATGGGTTCATGAATTCTTCCATTATTAAGTACCTGAGATGTTTATCAAACACTTAGACAATTTTTGAATTTCAAGGATGTAATCACAAAGACACTTGGATCGAATGGTTCGTTCGATCGAGCAGCACACCCTTGAATCGGTTGGCTCGTTCGATCGATCAGCTCGTTCGATCGACTGACAATCAGAAGTGTATACTTCAGCAAGCAATTACTGTCCGATCGATTGGCGTATTCGATCGGCTAGCCATATGATGTCGGCAAAAATATCAAATCTCAACAATGCTGTCCGATCGATTTGCTTATTCGATCGGCTAACACTGATGATGTCAGCAACACACTGAAAATATCTGAACGGTTATGCAAACAAATTGATGACGTCAGCAAGTATATGAATCAGCTAGGTGGTTCGACCGGCTGACATCAGCAAATATGAACAGTTTTCCATAGATTTTGATCAATTTGAACAAGTTTTAGGTTGAATCTGATTATGAAAACTTGTAGGATTGTAATTCTTATGATTGCGATTCGATCAATAGCAAATTTGTCAATTTTTAACCGTAAAATCTCTCTGAATTTTAAGTTTTTTCCAATTCGATGGTGACAAAATGATAAACAAAGCTAGATCTGGGAAGAGAGTAGAAGAATCGGTCAGATTTCCGGCGAAATCTGAGTCAGATCGGTAGAAATAACAAATTTCCGGCGAAATTTGTTTCTGAAACAACAAATTCGGCTTGAATTCCGGTGAATTCCTTTCTAAATCAACACTAGTGGCTCAAATTCCGGTGAATTTGTCTTTGAATATCTCGATTCAGCTTCCTAATGCTCTGATACCACTTGTTGGTCCCATTGGTGGGATCTTCCTGTTCGTAAACGTAGTTGAATCGTAAATGATCACTGTGCGGAATCCAGATAATCACATAGTAGATATGCAAAGACAAAGTTCTTCCTTGAATCACCGTCTGAGATTCTATTAATACTGATGTGAAAGTGTACAAGAACAGAAAGAACTCAGATTAACACAAAGTGTTTCTAGCTATGAAATTGTCAAAGGTGCAAAAGTTAAAAACAAGCTGATCGAACAGCTATTTATAGGCAAGGTCAGATTATGAGAGTGCTGGCCGATCGGCTGGGCTAGCCGATCGGCTGACCATGCTAACCGATCGAACAGCCTAGTCGATCGGTTGGGTTGTCCTATCGGCTGGGCTAGCCGATCGGCTGGCAGCTTAGCACTTAACATAAACTACGCCGTAACCTGACTTGCTTTACATGCAAAAACATATACAACTATACAAAATACGACTACATGCTGACGGAAGCTACAGACGTTATTGCACTAACACAACTCACTAACACTCCAATTTCATCTAAATTCTTCTACTTTTCTTCATCTTTTTACAATTCTTCATACCAAAATAACTTGGTTTCTCAGACTTCCTTGGCAATCTGATAACAATACTCAATTAGATTGAGGGCCAAGCTAAGGATTAAAGTTCATCTTTCAAAATTTTACAAAATAACATTCTGATTTCAAACTTGGCAGAATCATGGACTCACCAACCTCACAAGCTAAGTTCATAGTTGTGGGTTAGTGTTAGGGTCAATTCCAGCCAAGAAGACGAACAGTTTAAACAGAACCGAAATGTTTTCATCTCGAAACAAAGCCTCTCGCACGAATGGCAGCCCATTCGCACGAAAGGATACCCCTTTCGTGCGACAGGACCCTCCTTTCGCACGAAAGGTTCTGTTTCATCCGGTTCCGACATTTTCTAAGTGTTGAATGTCGATCAGATCCTCATCTTTGATATGAACTATTCTGAGATGATGGTGCGTGAACCGTGGAAGCCTTCGCTTTCAATCTAGTTCCACCACCTCACCTGAACTTGTAAAACGAACACCCAAACAATCTCCTAGACCTAGAATAAGTTAACCCTGTCCAACCTCCAACACTTGGTTCACTGCTTCCATGTTGAGACGGCACACCCGAGTTGTTCTTGTTCGGTTGTTTGGTTATTTACTTTCTGTCCTTTACATTATGTATTCATGACCAACCAGTTAGTTAGCTTAGTTAACTAACTTGTGCTTTGGTGAACTCTAACAAGGCTATTACCTCCATGCATGACGTCTATGAACTATATGAACATTCTGGACTATTAGACTATATATAATAACTAAATAACACAACTAGACACACAAACATAGTTGGTTAATGGTTAAACGTTCGAGCGAAATTCGGTTCACACCAAACAAAATCCAATCGCACGAAAGGAGTCTTAGTCGTGTGAACTGTCCATTCGCCCAAGCAGTTTGTGTTGTTTCGGTTTCCACGTTCCTTGTTACTGATTATGACGGGCAAATCAAGACCCGTGAAATCAAATGAACTCAGTGTCTTAACGAGTGCCTCGACAGAATATACTTTCTATTTATATCATACTATTATACTATATACTAAGTACCTTAATTCCAAATCCAAAATCCTCCATTCAAACTCCAACAACTCACACCTTCTTTTACCCCCTGTAGGGTAACCTCGGTGTTCCAAGCACCCTCGTCAACAAACTCAACTCTCGCGGGATTAACTAAAGAAGATTTAGCAAAACCGTGAGTATACTCGAACACCCTTTTTTCTTTTCACACTTTGGGTGCAATATGTTTACTTATAAATATACACAGTTACACTTAAACTTTTATACAATCGCACAGACAATCCTATACATGCATGCTAATACGTTATACTTGATTCGTGTTTCTGGAGCATTCTTATGTGATAAACTTATCATTAACTTCCTTAACATGTATAGCGCTATAGGAGTAACGTACCGCCCGTAGTCTTGTGGTCATGTTAAGTCTTTAATACTTGCGGTAATAAGAGGATTGACTTGAATATTCGCATGCCAGTTTTACGTTAATCTTGATAACTAAGTTTGCCATGTGGATTCGTTTAAATTTTTTTATACTTATGTTATGTATCAAGATTGTATACTCACCAATGCTTTTGTATTGAACCGTGTATTTTAAACATATTGCAGGATGATGATGTTGAGATGAATGAAATCTAGTAGGGATACTTTAGATACCCATTTTCAAATACTAGATTAGGTTGTTGTATCATCTAACACCTTGTAAAATCATGTTGTAACACCTCGAAAATTTATGTCCAATAATGTATTGACACGTGTCATAAGCTTTGAACGTGTGAAAGATTACGTATGAAGGGCTAAAGTTGACAAGCAGAGAAAGTATGTGAATATAAGGGTTCAAAATGTCAACAACGGATAAATATATCTTTCAATAACCCTACATGATGTTTATACCCTTAAACGAATGAGTCATGGATCATACGAAGCTAATTGTGAAAGAAAGTGAGGAACTACAAACTACAGGGGTTAAATGTGTCAACATGTTTAAAGTATACCTTTGAGTGACCTTTTAGCGAACCCGAAGCTTTGTAATGATTAATTATACTCACAAGAATGTGTGATAAAAATTTCACAAGGTTTCGATAAAGTATGAGAAAGTTGGGACAATATTCATATACGAGGGGTTAAAAGCGTCAATGTTGAAATTTAAGACTTTTCGGTGATCGTATGAATAACCGGGGACTTATCAAAGTTGGTTTATAACTTGGGGTCCTTAAAAGTCAAGTTTGGGGGTTTAAAGTGCAAGAAATGAGCTTAAAATCAAGTTTGGAAGGACCAGGGACCAAAATTGCAATTTTTGAAACTTGGTGACCGGATCAGACCCTCACACGGCCCGCATAAACCCTCTATGGGTCTTACGCGGCCCGCCTAATGTCCCCAGATGCAGAAACACAGCTGTAACACCCCGTGTTTTCGAATGTCAAAGTCAAAGTCAAAGTTTGACTTCTTCGACTGTTAATAGTCTATTTTAAATTTTGTATTATGTGGAGTAAGTGTTGTCTAATCAAAGTGATCGAATATTTATCTATGCGAACCGATTATCGATTTTGAATAGCAGGAAGTATCAATGCGATAAAGTTAATCAATAAATGATCAAGCTAATCAAATCATCATCGAACTCGAAACTCGAATTTTGAGAACTTTGTTGTTATTATACGTGTGCGTGTGCCTTACGTGTTACTTGTGCGTGTTTACTTTATGTTACGTGTGTGGTAATCAATCGAATCGAATCGAAACACGAAGCTCAATCAAACTCAATCGAAACCGAAACATGAATGATAGACGCTTATATGTTGATATAGTAGTTGGGACTGAAAGTAATTTGAATAGGAAACTCTATCAAATCCGTATCATCCTCCATCGAAATCGAAATATCATAAATCGTCGCCCAAACGCTCGAAAAGGCCGCGGATCGAACAGGATATCACCGATCGAACAAGCCAGCAGATCGGACAGACCGTCCGATCGAACAGGCTGTTCGATCGGGAAGCCTAACCGATTGGCCAGCCCTTTCCTCTTTTGGAGCCTATAAATAGCCCAGTCATTGTCATCCTTTCCACTTTTGGAAAGCTCTGACCGACCAACTCCCATACTTCACCTTTTTCTCAGATTTCTCTCAATTCCGGTAAGTTTCCACTCTAAATCTTGTGCGTTTTTTTATCTATGCACATTCCTACACCTTTCTATCTTTCAAATTTTGAATTCCGACCGTGAAATCATCAAGATCTAAGTGTTCTAGGATGATGTCATCATGGTGTTCTTCAAGAACTTCATGTTTTGGCCTCATTCCACCAAGAAACACCTAGATCTAGCCGATTTCCACATTAATAAACAAAGATCTTTCACAGATCTAAACATTTCATGGTGTGAAAGATTGAAAGACGAATTTTCCAACTTTTCTTTCAACTCTTTTACACTCAATGCCTTCAAACCAGTAGAAACGGAGCTTGAGCCAACTCACTAATCATTCTAGTAGTTGGGTGGTTCAAGATTCGGATTCTATCTACGAGGTTCACCGATTTCGGGTTAAACAACAAACTACCGTTCCAAACCAGCTCACCGGCCGAACTTGGGTGATTCCTGTCTGAGCAGGGGAAATAGGTAGGAACGAAAGTCCCTTGGTTCAACTCGTTGTCAAACTACTTCGATATAACTTCAAATAATCAAAACAGCCAAGTGTTAGACGATAGGCCGACCAGGTCAGAATGCTGACCGATCGACCGGGCCAGCCGATCGGCTAGCATGTGGCCCCACACTTTTAAATCTATGAAGTCTGGTATTGAACGAAGTAATGTTCGATCAAACCTTTGTTTGGTAAACATTACTCTTCAGATCATGAGATACTATGCTTCAACACTTAATCAATTTCCAACTTGTCAAGCCTTAGAGTGCTGTTCGATCGGACATGATGTCCGATTGAGTGACCATCTACTAAGGACTTGCAACTGGAGTGACTAACCAATCGGTTAAGCCGATCGATCGAACGACCCGTTCGATCGATCGACCGACCTGAAAGGTAAGAACACTTCAATGATTTTAAATACTGCAACAAAAACTTCAAAAGTTCAAACCATCATACACAAACACATCCTACACAAAGGAAGAAACAATCCACTTGAACAGTCTAATCGATCGACCCTGCCGGCCGATCGAATGGGTTGTCCGATCGGATTGTCCAGTCAATTGAACCAGCCGTCCGATCGAACCTACCGTTCGATCGACCGGGCTGTTCGACCCACTGTCACTTGTTTCCATTTTCGTATTACTCGTCGTTATACTATCGAACTATTCAGGCTAACCCTACTCCCAAGCGCTCCCTTCAATCCATTAATCAACCGCTGTGAGTATACTCGAACCCTTTTTGCTTTAAGCGCTTTTGGGTGTTACATACGTTACTTATCAAAATTCACAAATGAACACATTACTCAATTATTTGAACGCTAACCGAATTGCATGTATTACATGACTAAATGAATTCTTGTTGTTATGTTTACACGTAGAATGTTGTCTACCTGCCTTAGCAACATAGTACTATAGTTTGGACTCAACACCCGTTCACACGGGGGTTGTTAAGGACAATTACTTGCATGGATTACGGTGGTAATCATGTATTGCGAACTGTCTCGGACAGTCAACCCGCAGTCGTTGGTATCAATTAACATGCTTTGTTTTCCACTGTGTACGTGCTGGTTATGCGTAAACTATTCGAACTCTATATACTATATCAAACTTGTATGCTCACCTTTACATTATATGTATTGACTTTATTTTTAACGTATGTGACAGGTGTTTAAGATGTTTGCTTGCTAGGAAAGTGAGGCTAGAATAAAGCTCTAGAGGCCCCCAACAAATAGTTGTCTGTCAAGAACGAGCTTCTAGTGCATAGTTGTCTGTAGATCTTGTCAGGCTGGGTCTTTAGGAGCATTCGAACAATATTTATTCGTTTTGTTAAGAATCTGAGTTGTCGGAACATGATTTATTGACTAGATGCTTTCTGTAATAATTTATTTTATTATTTGGGATACGATATGGGATGTATCATTTAACTGAATAGTGTAAATAGTTGTTGTGGAAACTTCTGGACAATCTGTTTCGCTTAGTGCCATGCCCCGATGATTCCGCCATCGGTTGGGGTATGACAGATTGGTATCAGAGCCATAACTATAGAGAATTAGGTTAGACACGACCTAGTCCGGGTCGCTGTCTTAGAAACCTAGACTATAGCTAGGAGCCAACAGACCAACCTTATGTGCTATATTATGCTATTTTCTGCTATCACTGCACTCGAATTTTCAAATAAAGTTGAGCGATTTAGTCAGGATTAGGTGTGAAAGCCGCAAATTCCCGACTAAATTGCTTGACCGATGCTGATTTTGCCAATTTATCGATGATTTTCTATAACAAACGAGGAGAATTATGCAAAATCAGGAGTGAGATCCATATTTTGATGAATAATCTCCTCAATTTTTTTCTAAAAAAAGGAAGAAGTTGCTAAGCCAGGGGTGAAACCCTAACCTTAACAACTTGTTCCTTTACTTGTTTCATCTCACCAAGGCTTCGACGGACTCCAACGACCTGAACTCACAAGTATGACCTACGGAATGCGTGCGGAATGCCCAAGAATCGAGGCGGACGCGTAAATCCCGAAAGTCGAAAGTGACGACAAGTCTATTGTGAATAGTCGAATCGCTTTGAGTAGTCGATGTCTAATAGCCGCAGACAATCTATTTCTCGATTTTATGTGTTTTCGATTCTGAGCCCGCATTCGCCGACTCTGATAACTCGTTGATTTATGTGTTTATGTGTACCTGTTTGTTTACGTGTTTAAATTTTGAGACTTTACTTTCGATTTTGCTATCACTCGATCGACACACACGACTTGCATTGCCATTCTATCTCAAGTCGATAACAAAATGCTGCAATCTAGGCGAAAATTTTGTTATACGCTTATACTATGCTCGATATACCATACGATTATTCTATGCTACTCGATATGTATGTTTATACGCGATCGATATACGAACGACACGCGAACTTGAAGGATAGGTTTCTGTTTTCTGACTGCTTCTCTGATTAAAGGTGTACGTGTTATGTGCTTCTGTGGTTATGTGGATTTTGTGCCCTACTTGCTTATGTGTTTCTATGATTGTGAGATCTCCATGTCTATGTGTTTATGTGATTCGTGCCTTATTGTGTTCCTGAGCTTTAGTAAGTAGCAGACGTGTGAGGTGAGATTCGATTTGCTGTGTCTGAGACCTGCGACGATGTCTATTGCACACCATATCGTCATCTGGACGTCGAACCCCTCTCACTCGCCAAGAAAAGAGAGACAAGTGTCTCGCTGCCATCATCTCCAAGCAAGTGGCTAAAGCCGTGAGCGAGGTGTATGAAAATGTCAGCAAATCTTCGGAGGAATCCCGAGCCGACGTTCCTAAGGATTCGAGCAAGACTGCTTTCAGCTTCAAGCAGTTCAAAGCATGCGGACCTAAAGAGTTCACTAGCGAAGATGGCCCTACCCCCATGTTTCACTGGTTCGATTCAGTTAAAGTCACTCTGCGCCAAAGCGGTTGTCCTGAAAATCTCTGCACCCTCAATGCAACAGGCGTCTTCCAGTCCCGAGCTCTAGACTGGTGGACGGCCGAACGAAACAAGCACGGAAATGATGCAGCTTATGAGCTGACCTGGGAATAGCTAAAGGCCATTATGATGGACGAATTCTGCCCTCCCCATGAACGCCAAAAGCTGGAGGACGAGTTTTGGAATATCAAGCAGAAGGATGGAGACAACACTGCTCTAACTGCTCGCTTCAAGCAGCTTAGCATCATTTCTCCTGATCAAGTCAAGACCCCCGATATGGCCATCAAGAAGTATTTTCGAGCTCTGCCAGACTGTGTAGCCGACTTTGTTCATGCCGCCAAAACCACATCGATTGAAGAAACCTACTTGCTTGCCGCTGAGATCAATGACAAGCGGGTAAAGTCTGGTTTCTGGGATAAGCTATCCAAGTCTCTGCATCAAGCCACCACAGCAACATCCACCGACACCGCCACTGCTCAACCCTCCAAGTCCTCACGTCGAAAGAAGAAGCACAACAACAACAGCTCCAGCAACAAGAACTGTGCTGTCACAACAACTGCTGCCCCTCTTCAAGCTGTACCAGCTCAGCAGCACCAGATGCACCACCGACAAGCTCCAGTGACCAATGCATCACCAACAAAGCGTACGTACACAGGTCCCCACCCGCTCTGCCCGACATGCTCATATCATCATCCGGTGGGACTCGCCTGTCGTTACTGTGCTAACTGCAACCTCGACGGTCATTTCACTGCGAATTGTCGCTATGGTCCCCGTCAAGCCCCAGTTCAAGCTACTGCTCATCAAGCCCTACTCCCCGCCCCTCAAGGTCAACCAGCAGCTCAAGCACCCGTGGTCAATGCTCGAGTCTGCTTTACATGTGGTGATCCTAATCATTTCGCCAACATGTGCCCGAACAGGGTGGTGAAGCAAGTGCCCCAACAACAACAGCAGCAGCCTCAACAGCAGCAGCAAATAGCTCGTGCCCGAACCTTCAACATCAATGCCCGTCAGGCTCAGGCTAACAACAACGTGGTCAATGGTACGTTCCTTGTGAATGGTATTTATGCATCGTGTTTGTTTGATACCGGAGCCGATAACTGCTTTGTGTCGTTTGAATTCGAGAAGCTCCTCAGTCGTAAGCGCTCTTATCTCCCCTCGTCATTCTAAGTCGAAGTCGCTACTGGAGGAACTGTCGCCGTTAATTCCGTACTCCGTGAGTGTACCCTCGAGCTCAACAATCACATCTTCCCAATCGACCTCATTCCGATGCAACTCGGAAGTTTCGACGTCAAAGTAGGCATGGACTTTCTTCGCGAAAACCATGCTGAAGCTGTATGCTTTGATAAGATGATTCGATTCTCGCTCGCAAATGGTGATACGCTTTGTGTGTACGGTGAAACAGCTTCGAAGGGTCTCAAGCTCATGTCGTGTGTCCAAGCTAGCAAGTATCTCCGCAAGGAATACAGAGCCTTCTTGGCCAACATTGTAGTAGCGGAGAAGGAAAAGAAAAAGAAAGCCGAAGTCAAAGACGTCCCAGTGGTCCGTGAATTTCCTCAGGTGTTCCTTGATGACCTTCCTGGGTTACCGCCAAGTCGTGATATCGACTTTCGTGTTGACCTCATTCCTGGAGCTAACCCCGTTGCCAAAGCTCCTTATCGACTCGCTCCATCCGACATGCGGAAACTCTCAAACCAACTCCAGGATGCTTGAAAAATGTTTCATTCGCCCGAGCACCTCTCCTTGGGGCGCGCCAGTCCTTTTCGTCAAAAAGAAGGATGGGTCGTTCCGAATGTGCATCGACTATCGGGAGTTGAATAAGTTAACCATCAAGAACCGATACCCTCTGCCCCGAATCGACGACTTATTTGATCAGCTGCAAGGTGCCAAGTGTTTCTCGAAGATCGACCTACGTTCAGGCTATCATCAATTGCGGATTCAAGAGGAAGACATCCCCAAAACCGCTTTTCGCACTCGGTACGGCCACTATGAGTTCGTTGTTATGCCTTTTGGTTTAACCAACGCAACCGCAGTTTTCATGCATCTGATGAATCGCGTGTGTAAGCCATTCCTAGACCGTTTCGTCATCATGTTCATCGACGATGTCTTGATCTATTCCAAGTCGAAAGCCGAATACGCGCAACATCTCCTTTTGGTTCTCGAGTTACTGCAGGGGAATCAACTCTATGCCAAGTTCTCCAAGTGTGAATTCTGGTTGGAGGAGGTTCAGTTTCTGGGCCACATCGTGAATAGTCAAGGTATACACGTCGATCCCGCTAAGATCGAAGCAGTTAAAAGTTGGATTACGCCTAAGAACCCGTCTGAAGTTCGTTCTTTTCTCGGACTAGCGGGCTATTATCGACGATTCATCGGGGGATTCTCTAACCCATAAAGACAAGCCTTTTGTGTGGGGAACTGCACAAGAGTCTGCCTTCCAAACCCTCAAGCACATGCTGTGCAATGCTCCAATTCTTACGCTGCCCGACGGAAACAAAGACTTCATTGTCTATTGTGATGCTTCCAACCTTGGTCTTGGCTGTGTTCTTATGTAACGAGACAAGGTTATAGCTTACGCATCTCGTCAGCTCAAGATCCACAAGAAGAACTATACAACCCATGACCTCGAGCTAGGCGCCATTGTCTTTGCATTGAAGATCTGGCGACACTACCTGTATGGTACCAAGTGTACGATCTTCACCGATCACAGGAGTTTACAACACATCTTTTACCAGAGGGAACTTAAGATGCGTCAACGCCAATGGGTAAAACTTCTTAACGATTACGGCTGTGAGATTCGTTATCACCCAGGCAAAGTAAATGTTGTTGCCGACGCGCTCAGCAGACGAAGTTATGTGCTCAGTATTCGTAATGTTCAAGCCCAGCATGACCTCAAAACCCTAATCCGCGAAGCTCAACATGCTTGCTTTAACGAGCGTACATTGAAGAAAGAGAGGATCTGTCACGATGGAGCTCAGTTAGTAAGCAAATCAGATGGGATCTTCTATTATCTAGACCGAATCTGGATCCCCAAGCGGACCGATTTGCGAAAGATTCTAATGGACGAAGCCCACAAATCCCGATATTCTATTCATCCCGGTGCCGATAAAATGTACCAGGACCTTCGCTACAAGTACTGATGGCCGGGCATGAAACGGGATATCGCTCTCTATGTTGGAAGTTGTTTGACTTGTGCAAGAGTTAAGGCTGAACATCAAAGACCTTCTGGCTTACTCGAACAACCGCCGATTCCTATATGGAAGTGGGAGAGTATAGCTATGGATTTCATAACTAAACTCCCGCCCACGCCATCAGGTCACGACAGTATTTGGGTTATAGTTGATCGTCTAACCAAATCAGCCCACTTTTTGCCAATACGAGAAGACTACAAGGTAGAACGACTAGCCCAAATCTACACCGACGAGATCATTTGTAATCATGGTACACCTCGTGATATCATCTCAGACCGTGATGCTTGGTTTACCTCACGATTGTGGGAAACATTTCAAGCAGCTCTTGGTACGTCGCTTAATCTAAGTACCGCATTCCATCCTCAAACCGACGGACAGACTGAGAGAACGATCCGTACACTTGAAGACATGCTCCGTGCGTGTGTTATAGCTTTCGGTGGTAGTAGGAACAAATACCTGTCACTAGTCGAATTCTCGTACAACAGCTATCATGCCAGCATCCAAATGGCACCATTCGAGGCCCTATATGGAAGAAGACGCCGTTCGCCTATTGTTTGGCACGAGATCAGTCACTCACAACTAACCGGTCCCGAGTTATTACAAGAAACGACTGACAAAATCCTCCAGATTCGAGATAACTTGTTGAAAGCTCGAAGTAGACAGAAAAGTTATGCCGATAGAAGACGCAAGCCCCTTGAATTTGACGTTGGCGACTATGTACTCCTAAAGGTATCACCTTGGAAGGGTGTAGTCAGATTCGGCAAGAAAGGGAAACTAGCGCCTCAATATGTTGGACCTTTTAAGATTCTGGAAAGGATCGGAAAATTCGCCTACAGACTCGAGCTACCGGAGGAACTTAGTAACGTCCACCCGACTTTCCACGTCTCTAACCTCCGAAAATGCCATGCTGATCATGATCTAATTGTACCGCTCGATGATCTTCAAGTGAACGAAACGCTACACTTCGTGGAAAAGCCTGTCGAAATCATGGATCGCCAAACCAAGCAACTCAGACGCTCGCGCATCCCTATCGTGAAAGTCCGATGGGAAGGCAAACGAGGCGCGGAGTTCACTTGGGAACTCGAAAGCGACATGAAGGCCAAGTACCCACAGTTGTTTAAATGAAGATCTGAAGCATCAAATTGGTAATTCACGGTGCTGTGTAGCCTTCAGCCTAATTTCGGGACGAAATTCCCTAAACAAGGGGAGGTTGTAACACCCCGTGTTTTCGAATGTCAAAGTCAAAGTCAAAGTTTGACTTCTTCGACTGTTAATAGTCTATTTTAAATTTTGTATTATGTGGAGTAAGTGTTGTCTAATCAAAGTGATCGAATTTTTATCTATGCGAACCGGTTATCGACCTTGAATAGCAGGAAGTATCAATGCGATAAAGTTAATCAATCATTGATCAAGCTAAACAAATCATCATCGAACTCAAAACTCGAATTTTGCGAACTTTGTTGTTATTATACGTGTGCGTGTGCCTTACGTGTTACTTATGCGTGTTTACTTTATGTTACGTGTGTGGTAATCAATCGAATCGAATCGAAACTCGAAGCTCAATCAAACTCAATCGAAACCGAAACATGAATGATAGACGCTTATATGTTGATATAGTAGTTGGGACTGAAAGTAATTTGAATAGGAAACTCTATCAAATCCGTATCATCCTCCATCGAAATCGAAATATCAGAAATCGTCGCCCAAACGCTCGAAAAGGCCGCGGATCGAACATGATATCACCGATCGAACAAGCCAGCCGATCGGACAGACAGTCCGATCGAACAGGCTGTCCGATCGGGAAGCCTAACCGATCGGCCAACCCTTTCCTCTTTTGGAGCCTATAAATAGCCCTGTCATTGTCATCCTTTCCACTTTTGGAAAGCCCTAACCGACTAGCTCGCATACTTCACCTTTTTCTCAGATTTCTCTCAATTCCGATAAGTTTCCACTCTAAATCTTGTACGTTTTTTTATCTATGCACGTTCCTACACCTTTCTTGAATTCCGACCGTGAAATCATCAAGATCTAAGTGTTTTAGGATGATGTCATCATGGTGTTCTTCAAGAACTTCATGTTTTGGCCTCATTCCACCAAGAAACACCAAGATCTAGCCGATTTCCACATTAATAAACAAAGATCTTTCACAGATCTAAACATTTCACGGTGTGAAAGATTGAAAGACGGATTTTCCAACTTTTCTTTCAACTCTTTTACACTCAATGCCTTCAAACCGGTAGAAACGGAGCTTGAGCCGACTCACTAATCATTCTAGTAGTTGGGTGGTTCAAGATTCGGATTCTATCTACGAGGTTCACCGATTTCGGGTTAAACAACAAACTACCATTCCGAACCAGCTCACCGGCCGGACTTGGGTGATTCCTGTCCGAGCAGGGGAAACAGGTAGGAACGAAAGTCCCTTGGTTCAACTCGTTGTCAAACTACTTCGATATAACTTCAAATAATCAAAACAACCAAGTGTTAGACGATAGGCCGACCAGGTCAGAATGCTGACCGATCGGTTAGGCTGTCCGAACGAACAGCCCAACCGATCGGACAGGTCAGCCGATCGGCCGGGCCAGCCAATCGGCTAGCATGTGGCCCCACACTTTTAAATCTAGCCTATCTAAACCCAATTTTTGATACAAAACTTTATACCTACTGATGTAAAATAATATTTTGTGATTTTTGGAGATTTTTATTTATTGTTAGGCTGATCATAACCTAGAGCTCTAAGCTTATTTCGGTAGTTGTCGGTTTTACTCTTTTAAGCTATAAAATAAGTTTTACCAAACCTTTTGACACCAAACCTTTTTCTACTGATCTAATATGATAAATAGAATATTTTAAGCCTTCTGGAATAGTAAAAATATCAGCTTTGTTGTAAGAACACGGAAATAGCTCAAAATCGCCATTTTAAGCGTTTTAAGCGTTTTAAACGCATAGTATGTATTAAAACCATATTAGATATGTAAGACTTGATACCTACTGATGTTTCAAGTAAACTTTCATACTAAGGCAGTAAGCAAAAGTTATAAACTCAGATTTCTAGATTTAACCTTTAAACCTTAAGTGAAATTACCAAAATGCCCCTTCGGAGCATAGTACGGTTAGAAATGATAAATTTCACATATAGGTTATACCCTACTGATATAACTTAGTAAATTAAGTATTTTAACTGATTACATCAGACCCGAAACTCAGAATTATATTTAAACTCTTTTATAACCTTTCAAATGACCAAAATGCCCTTACGGGGCATAATTTGAGTTTAAATTCATATGGGGAATAATAGAAGATATCTTACTGATGTCACAACATATTTAAGGCATATTAACTTAGGAAACTTGTATATGACTCTTGTGGTTACTCGTTACGCATATTTCGCGTTCGGATCGGCTTATGTAACTAGTTTGCATAATTTAGCCGAAACGGGTTAAACCATATCGTTTTTGTCTCAAAATCCAAAATGTGTTTAAGTTACCCATATTAAACAAGCATGCAAGCTTGTCGGGTCAAAACCACATTCTAAGCCGGTCTTCGCTTTTATCATGCGTTTGAACCGTGTCTTCCTTTTAAAAACTAACCGGTCTAAGTCTAGGCTTAATTAAAGACCCGTTAGGATTCTAATAGGTTATTAAAAACCTTCGTTCCAGATTAGGAGCCCAGTAAAAGCTACGTGCACTTGCTGTATTTGAATTATACTTTGCTCAGGTAAATACTCTTAACTTATTTTCCCTATACGGGCTTGGGATACGGTACTATAAAAGTACCGCTTGGTCGGGTGTATGTAGTCAGTTAAATCGTATTGTGATTGATGTATTTACATAACCTGTTTAATATGTATTATTTGGCGTATGGCCTTTGGGGGTTAAATGACAATGTCCCGGATATCCTTGGCATCATTCAAAGAAATGGCCACGACCTAAGCACGGGGTGTAGGCGTACACCTGACAGATGCATTATGTAGAAACTGGTATCCCACTTAAAGGAATCAACCTTGTGGGCATTATACCTGTGGCGTGTAAGCTAATTTAAGTCCGGCCCTACAAACCGACCCTAATGGACGACAAATGAGTAAAACTGTATACAAGATTATTTTCAAATAATTGTCCCAAGTTATAAAAATATTTTTGCCGAAGTGCATTCAAATCAATTTTCAAACCATTTTCAAAATGAGTCAGTTAAGTTGTATTTACCAGTGTAAACTGACGTATTTTCCAAAAAGGCTAAGTGCAGGTACTATACGTAATAGGCTGGCTACTCCAGGCATCAATAATCAAGTCTCGCAAGCTCTAGATGTCAAAGTCTGTTGAACAGTTTTTCCCCTTTTATTCGACCCGTCTGTGGATCTTTTTCGACTGTTTTGTGATACTTAATATTGTAATCTATTCAGTTGAAATAAATCTATCTTTTGCTTCCGCTGTGCATTTAAATATTGTGTTGTTTGACTATGATGATATCAACTACGTCACGATACTCCCCACCAGGCCCACCGGTGACATGTGGAAAATAGGGGTGTGACAGGTTGGTATCAGAGCCAACACTGAGTGAATTAAACGCTAACCTTTTGTGTTTAATCTCAGTTACACAGTTGCACACTCTTGAGTCTAGACAAGAACATAGGATTAATCCTAATTCGTTTTATTTCTCCTTTATTTGTTTCCTTTGTTATTTTTTTGCGATTAGCCCTTGCATGGGCAAGTCATTTTCAGTTAGAAGTCCCTTTTGGGCAACCATGTATTTGTTTAAATTTTAATGGACGGTTAGATTCCTATATTATAAGATCTACCATTATAATAAAATGGCAAAATCTAAAAAGGACAAGACCTAGCCATATGTCACCTAAAGACAAGGCCAAGATGGTAGTTCCTCAATTAGATTCAGATCCTTGTTAACATCTCAATTTAAGATTGTTCTGCGTTAAATATTAAAAAGAATCTTAAAGGTAAAACCTAGCTTAAATGTCGTTGCAGACATGGCCAAGATGGTAAAACCTATTCAAAAGATTCGAATCCTTGTTAAACATATGAAAGCATATTAACATGCTTGAGAAATGTGATACGGTGAAATCACATAAGTCCTTCTTAAAATGGGTTATTCTAAAATCCCTTATTTAAATAATCATCCCTTAAGGATGAAGTGCCCACGGGCTATAATTAACGTCCTCTGGGACTAAAGACAGTGGTAGCCTGCAACTCCCTGTCAAGGAAAGGTAATGAACTTTGATTCAAACCTTAATGCCTCGATTCCATAAAATCAGGGCTTATAAATTAAACTTGTCTACGTGACTAGGCCTCTTTGTGGTATTATTAACTTATAATTAGGGTTATGATAAAGATCCTGAATAATTATTAACTAGCTGTGTATTAAAAACCATGATTAATAAATCGTTTAAAACGATAAAAACTGTATAAGCTTCCGAATAAACCTCGTCCTTATGTGATTTGATGTAGCAATTAAAGCTACATGGCTAGGTCGGAGGATGTGAACAATCATTCCTTGGAAAACCACGATGATGATAGGGTTAATATAACCAGAGGAGAGCTCCGTACACTGATTGATACATCTATATCTAAAGCTGTAAAGGAGCAATTCAAGGAGGTTAGTGGGACGTATAGTAGGACTTCTTCAGTACCCCACTCTAAGTCTGCTCCTAAGACTCATTCTGAAGCCCACATCAAGCCACCCTCTAAGAAAGATGAACCGAAGAAAGATGGTGATCGACATTCATCTAATCAACACAGTGTTCCATCCCAGAGGATAGTGTTCGATGATAGAGCACGTACCAAGTCATGTACTTATAAGTACTTTGTTTCCTGCAAACCCCGGATTTCACTGGGGAGAAAGGGGCAATAGATTGTATGACTTGGTTAGATGAAATGGACACTGTTGTTGATATCAGCGGTTGTGCTAAAAGGGATATGGTGAAGTATGTATCCCAATCGTTCAAGGGAGAGGCACTAGCTTGGTGGAAGTCTCTCATTCAAGCTGCTGGGAAGATCCCACTCTACAATTTGTCATGGGAACAGTTTGTTGCTCTTGTTAAAGAGAATTACTGCCCTCCGCATGAGGTTGAAAGGATTGAATCAGATTTCTTATCATTGGTGATGAAGAATTTAAATTGTCAGGCTTACCTCACCAGTTTCAGCAGCTGATCTATCTCTGTCCCTCACTTTAGATGCGGTCAGGCTAAGATCGCTCAAGAACTCTGAAGAGAGTAAGAGGAAGCGTGAGGAGGATATCTCACAAAGATCTGAGAAGAAGCATAAAGGTAATACGGACCACAAGAAAGAATCTGGGTCCAACAAAAGTAATCAGCGGTCAGAAGAAAAGCCAAAGTGCACAACTTGCCATAAACGCCACTTTGGAAAATGCAGGCTTGAGACCAAGTCTCAATCAGGATCACCTGCATGTGGGTTATGCAAGTCTAAGGAGCATAAGACTATTGACTGCAAGAGGATTAAAGATGCTACCTGCTACGGCTGCAACGAGAAAGGGCACATTAAGACCAATTGCCCCAAATACGCCAAGAAGCCTGAGGAAGCCAAGAAGACCAATGCTAGGGTCTTCCAGATGAATGCACATGAGGCTATCCAGGACGACAACGTGATCACAGGTACCTTCCTCATAAATGATGTATATGCAAGAGTACTTTTTGATTCAGGAGCTGATAAGTCATTCGTAGATGATAAGTTCTATAAGTTGCTAAATTTACCTGTTAAAACCTTAAGTGTGAAATATGAGGTGGAATTAGCTGATGGTACCTTAGAAACCTCCTCAACCGTTTTAGATGGATGTTTTATATCCATTAAGAACCACTCTTTCCTATTTCTTTGCTTCCTTTGAAGTTAGCCGGGTTTGATATAGTATTAGGCATGGATTGGTTATCGCATAACCAAGCACAGATCATCTGCAAAAAGAAGCAAGTAGTAGTCAAAACCCCGTCTGGTGAGCCACTTACCATCCAGGGAGATACCCAGTATGGACTGCCTGAGCAAGTGTCTATGCTCAAAGCATCTAAATGCTTAAAGAAGGGTTGTGTCATTTACATGGCACAAGTAACCGTTGATGAGCAGAAACCGAAGATTGAAGATATCCCAATCTGTTGGACCGTTCTATGACCCGAAAAGTCAGTCGAAGTAGTTCATCTTCACGTACGAAGGCGGAATCAACGTAAATGAAGTAACAACAGCTTATCCTTTCAATTCCTTATCTTTCTATTGCTTTCTGATAAAATTTCGGCAGAGTTTCAGCACCGTAGCACACACATACACTGTTTCAACAAATGAACCGCTCCACCCTATTTATAGAGATCATGGGTCGCTCATAAGACATGCCGTATGAGCGATCCTGACTACTTGTCCTAAAAGCGATCTAGGATGATGACATAAAAGCGGTCCACATCAATACAATGCCTAATAAGCGATCCTAACACTATATTACACAATATTTACATTTTGACCCCCTTTAGACCTATCTTGACTTCAGACTTCATGTCGACGCAGTCAACAGACATTCCATGCATCAACAGACTCCCCCTTGGATGTTGACGTAGTCTTTTGTTAGTCTTTAGTTCCATAGTCTTCAGTCTTTGTCTTTTCACCAACTCTGTCTTCTCTTATCAAAAGCATTCTTCACAGATTCCAGGACTGCCTCCTAGCTCTATCTACAAACTTCCCATTATCAGTTGATCCAGACTCCCCCTCTCACTGACTCCCCCTCTCAATATGCTGGAATCTTGAGATATCTGGTTGAAGCTTTTACAGTTTGCCTCCTTCGGGAAATAAAGTCCAAACCTGTTACTCAACCACTAACATTACATTCTATCTTTTTCAAACTATAAACACTAATTCAATCAGCTTATGAAATCCACTCAAGTTTTCAAGTTCAAATTAATGACCCTGAACACTTGATTAGACTACCAAGTTCAATTTAATGACCCTGGTTGAACTATTTGACGAATCAAACTGATTTAGTAAAAACATTTTCCAATTTCTTTCTAGAAATAACAAGTTTCAACTTAATGAACTTGTTTTGATTTTGAAATCAAACACATTTCCAACAATGTAAGCTCTCCTCGATCTTCAGCTCAGAATCTTCTGCATCTGCTTCATCTTTCTAGAATCCGACAATCAACTTTCTACTCTGGTTTGTCTTAAATAAAGCAGAAATAAAATCTTTTTGGATTTTAAAGTGATCTAAACTAAAAAATGAAATAACAGAAAACTTAAATTGCAGAAAATAAACTATTTACCACTTATTTTTGGCGAGCGTGTCAGGGAATCATATCAGTTATTAAACAAGTTATCAGTACCGTTAAGCTTTAACTCATACTCAGACTTAAACATTTTACGTAGATAGTCTCTAAATTCTTAACACAAATTTCAATCTATTCAGGATACTATTTAGATGTTTTAATGAACTTAGCTCATTTATGTGTCCCACCTCTTGAATATACTCCTGTATCCAGAATTTCAAATTTCAGATTTACAGATAAATGTACTAAGATGATGTCTGTATATAATTTAGGGAATGCGAGAACTGAGGGATCTCAGGTCAGAACTTCCGTTCAGCAGAGAGATATCAGTTTCGACTTTGCAGTGTGTCCCCTTTAGAGGATCTTTTAGCTACAACAGATGATTATCAATTTAATTGTCTAATCAAACTGAGGGCTATAATGCTATGTTTCAAGCATTTCAGGCAAAGCATTATCCAAGGACTAGGTCAGAACCACCGTTCAGCAGAAGTCCCGGAATAATACCCCAGACATCAAATAGTAGAAAAATCTAGTATATCTGAATAAGAACCCTTTCAAACGAGATTTCAGGGGTTACCTATATATCCAAGTAGTGTTCCCCACAAATTTCGCAAGTTTGAAATTTTAGGTTTATATCCCGAATATATCTACTAAATGTGTAAAAAATTTATCAACAAATCATCAGTAAAACTGCTTAACTCTTTATACTATACAAATCTTTAGCGTACGATAACTGTTAAACTGATGTACTATCATTTTCCCTATATACACAAGTTCTTTTTCAGATTTTATATTGTTTTTGGATTTTGAATTTTTATCATGTTTTTGTATTTTCTGAAACATATCTATTTACAGATATCTACTCCCCCTAAATACCAAAACAATTAAAAATTCGACAAACCATCGCAGATTGTTTCTCATCTTCATCCACAACAGTACCTTCATCAACGCTCACAATTCCATCCGACACCGAAAGCAATTTCATACCATTAAGTTTTAACAAATATTGAAAACGATTTTTATCAAAAGCTTTGGTATGCAAATCAGCTTTTTGTTCGTCAGTGTGGATTTTCTCAATTCGTATCAACTTTTTCTCGAAACAGTCACGAATAAAGTGATGACGAATTTCGATATGTTTAGTTTTAGCGTGATGTACTGGATTTTTAGTTATATTAATTACAGCCTCATTATCAACAAACAGAGGTGTGTTAAGAAACTGCAAACCGTAGTCGCGCATCTGTTGCTGTATCCACAGGATCTGAGAGCAGCAACTGCTAGCAGAAACATACTCCGCTTCACATGTAGATAACGCCGCAGACGTTTGTTTCTTACACTGCCAGGTAACCAATCTGGGACCAAAGAACTGGCATCCTGCTGTCGTTGATTTCGTGTTAACTTTGCAGCATCCGAAATCCGAATCGGAATACCCTTCGAGCGTAAAATCGCCTTTTCGAGGATACCACAACCCCAATGTAGGTGTGCCTTTCAAGTATCGTAAAATCCTCTTGACTATAATCATGTGCGATGCTCTCGGGTTAGACTGATATCTTGCTGCGAGGCATGTTGGGTACATTATGTCAGGACGTGAAGCAGTTAGGTACATCAAAGAACCTATCATGGATCGGCAAAGTGTCTCTTCAACCCTGTCTCCGGTGAGATCTGGATGAATCCCATGATTAGTCGCAAGTGGGGTAGCAGCTGGAGTAGAACTTGACATTCCAAATTTCTCCAGAATATCATGCACGTACTTCGTTTGATGAATGAAAATTCCTTCAGGAAGTTGTTCAACTTGCAGACCCAGAAAGAATTTCATCTCCCCCATTGATGACATTTCGAATTTCTGCTTCATCACCTGTTCGAAATCTTTGCATAATTTCTCATTCGTCGACCCAAAAATTATATCATCTACATAAATCTGTACTATCAGAAGGTGACCATCAACGACTTTAGTGAAGAGAGTGGCATCCACTTTTCCGCGTATAAACTGGTTAGCGAGTAGGTGTTGAGACAAAGTCTCATACCAGGCTCTCGGCGCCTGATGTAGACCGTACAACGCTTTGTCCAGCAAATAAACTTTGTTCTTGTGGATCGGGTCAGTAAAGCCCGGCGGCTGACCAACATAAACCTCCTCTTTGACCTTCCCATAAAGAAACGCTGACTTTACATCCAACTGATATACTTTGGAATTTTTCCAGGACGCAAATGCTAGGAAGATTTTGATAGCCTCTAGTCGTGCTACAGGAGCATAGACTTCCGTAAAATCAATCCCCTCCTGTTGACTAAAGCCTTGAACAACGAGTCGAGCTTTGTTCCTTACAGCCACTCCTCTGTCATCCCTTTTGCATTTGAAAACCCATTTTGTATTGATTTTCCTTTGACCCTCTGGTAAATCAACTAACTTCCAAACACCTAACTTCTCAAACTGTCCTAACTCCTCTTGCATAGCTATGACCCAGGAGTCTTCAGTAAGCGCCTCTTTGTAAGTCCTTGGTTTGACCTGCGAAATAAAGCAACTTAATGAAAATTCAGTTTGAAGAGATGCTACTGTAGAATAAAAACATGTTAAGCCCTGGTCAATTTGATGTCTCGTGCGAACGCCCAATTGCAATTCTCCTATAATCAACTCCTCTGGATGATACGAGAGAGTTCGCGGCATCACTTCGCCTGGAACATCTACATTTCCTTCTAGATTAGTAACATTCTGCTCTGCATCCTGTTCACCAACTTGGTTTGTTTGACTTGATAACTGGATCTGCTCCCCCTCAAGGTCTGAATCATTATGGTCAAATACTAGCATATTTTCAGCTATTTGATCATCATTCTCCATCGACTGATTACCAGGAGCAACATCATCATCATGAGCACCAGCATTGCTAGGACCCGCTTCATCATCATTTGAAGTCTCTCGAGGTCTTCTAGAATACTCTGCTGGAAACCTGAGCGTCGATTCATACTCACGAAAAACATCCAGCTCATCAAAGAAATCTTCTTCTTCCTCTGATTCTTCTCTCATGTCAAACGATTCCCAAAGTTTGTCATAATTATAACGCCATGAATCACCAGGATTCTGAGGCGGCATAGTATATCCCTGACATTCAACATTTGCTGCTTCAATAATACGCTTTTCACTTGGAACAAAGACACGCCGTGTAGGACCTGAATATCCAACAAATATTCCTTCAAAACTCTTTGTACCAAACTTGCCATTAGGAGCTATCACCGTACAGGGTGACCCAAATGGTTCTAGATACCTCAAATTCGGCTTGCGTTTATTGATTAGCTCAAAACATGTCTTGTTGAACTTTTTCACAGTAAGAACTCTGTTGAGAGTATAGCATGCAGCAGAAACAGCTTCACCCCAGAAATTAATTGGTAACTTGGAATCTGCAAGCATCGTTCTGGCTGTCTCGATTAGCGTCCGATTCTTGCGTTCTGCAACTCCATTTTGCTGAGGAGTGTACGGAGCACTAAATTCATGAAATATACCTCTTTCATCACAGTATTCTTCCATCTTACTGTTTTTGAACTCAGTACCATTGTCACTTCGAATTCTACAAATCGGTCTCTGGTACAAATTCTCAATTTTCTTAAACAATACTAATAAACTATCAAAGGTTTCGTCTTTTGTTTTCAAAAACATAACCCACGAAAATCTGGAGTAATCATCAGTCACGACCAGACAATATGAATCTCCTGTTATACTCTTGACGTTCACTGGACCAAACAAATCCATGTGAAGACGTTCCAATGGTCTCGAAACTGAATTAATTTGCTTTGTAGGGTGTGACTTTTTCTTCTGCTTTCCTCTGACACAGCTTATGCACTCCCCTTCCAGATGAAAACCTTTAATATTCACTCCTGTCACCAAATCGTTATGCACCAAGTGATTCATTTTCCTTAAGTGAATATGCCCCATCTTTCGGTGCCATAACCGCGATTCTTTCTCTGTTGCTCTGGACACAAAACAATGAGCCTGACCCGTGGTAGTCGTAGCAACACTCATGTCCAACACGTACAGATCATTGACCCTTGGTGCCCTCATGATGATCCATTCCTCAGGTATCACAAATCCAGGTTTCAAGATCAAACATTCCTTGTCGGTGAAATGAGTAGTGTACATCCTGTCACAAATCTGGGAAATACTCAGTAAGTTGTTCTCCAACTCAGCGATGTAGTTAACTCTCTCAAACGTTATGACGCCTTTCGATAACGTTCCTTCACCTATGATCCTTCCTCCTTGATTACCCGCAAAACCCACATAACCACCATTAATGTTATTCACATCATACAGTAATGCGGTCTTCCCTGTCATATGCCTTGACGCTCCACTATCCATTATCCACCTGGATACAAGTTGTGGAAGATCCTGCATAAAACAAATCATCATTTAAACAACTTCAAGAAAGATGCCGATTCATGCTTCGCGATCCAGGAAGCTCCGGCAATTCAAACTGTTTAGTCAAACATGGTGTCCACCCAGGCCTCACCAGCCTTAGGTGTAATCGTGACTTTAGCAATTTGAATTTTGAAATTTTCAGACTTGAGAGGTGGAAATTTTGCATCATAATCAACTGTAATTGATTCTTCAGCCTTTTTCACCTCAGAAGTTGAAACTTTCCTCTCAACTTTTGGTTCAATTTTAGGTTTCCACACCTGTTGACCTACTGTAACCCTCTTATAAAATTTGTCATTTTGAATTACTAATTTCTTTACGGGTTCAGTTTTTACGTTATTGATTTTAACGTTTTTCTTTTCAACAATTTTCTTCTCAACATACATCGGTGCTTTACCCTTCACATCAACTTTCTTTTGTTGAACTTTCACAACTTCAGTCTTAGGCTTTACATATGTACACTTTCGTGCAATATGACCAACCTGTTCACATCTAAAGCAAGTACGAGTATCAGCTACTCGACTCGTGCCTTCAGACTGAGCCTGTGAAGCTCTCTTCTCAAAAAATTCTCTTTTTGATTTTGTAAAAATTTCTTTTTCCTCATCAGCCAGTGAACTTGAACTGTTCACAAACTTTTTCTTTTCGACAAATCTTTTGTTTGGAACATATCTTTTCTGATATGATTTACCCCCCTGATAACCACCTGACCATTTGTTTCGGTTATTATTGTAAAACCGTGGTGGATAAACAGTTTTCTTGTTGTAAACCCTCTCTTTCTTACGACTCAGATCATTTACTGCTGACAACTCGACTTCTACCAGTTTGAAAACATTTGTTAATTTGTTCAAATTAACATTCTCTAATGGAAACTCAGAATCTGAAAACAACTTATCCGATCCCGACATCTTGTACATGACAAGATCAGATTCATCATGTAAGTTGGTTTTGGATTTTTGTTTCGAAATGTATTTATCTAGAAAACACCCATCCTCCTCAGAAGTGTCACAATCCGGTTTAAGCACTTTGTCTACCACACTTTTCACCACATCATTTTGGACACCCTCTTCATTGGAAGACGTGAACGTGACATCAATGTTCTCAGGAAGTGTAACATCACTTTCTTCCTCAATTTCCAACAAACTAGACTGCTTTTTCGTGTAGTTGTCTAAAATTGGTGGTGGAACTTTGTGAAATCCTACACCCGTTCCATCAGAAAACACATCCTCACCAGCTTTGTTTTTCCCTATAGGTTTGGGAACAATATGCTGCAAAACAAAGCTAGCTGAGCTATAGCTGTTTAATTTCAACTGAATTCTTTCATTCTCAATTTCAATTTCTTGAACTTTAAGTTTTCGTTTAGCAATTTCATCCAGTTGCTTGTTAATTGATTCTTCTTTTAACCTCAAAACAGCTCTTAGATGTTCATTTTCTTTAGTTGTTTTTCCATTTCGATCATCACTATCTTTAACAACACTTTTTAATTTTTCAATTTTTTCAGAAATTTATCGATTTTCAAGAAATACTTTGTCATTTTCAGCTTTGATTTTCTTACAATCAGTAGTCAATTCATGTACTTGTTCAGTTGAAGCTTTTAATTTTGTGTCACGATCAAGAATCTGATCCTCGAGCTTTCTAACCATAGCTGTTAGATTCTTGATTTTCTCACCGTTTAGGTACGTGACAGTGGTACAAAAATTGCATTGTTTGGTGCAACTTTTGCAATCAACATTACCCCCAACTTTGTTACCTGACACATTTGTTGACTTGTTTTGACTGACCTGATCCTTTGACTCAGTAACAGAAACAGGATATACCTCAAGTGCTTTTGCAGCTAGCACTTTGTCAGCCATATTTCCTAGATTCTCAGCTGTCAACTCCTGTGTAGTATCAATCAGACCGGTATCAACTTGCTTTGCTTTCTCAAGTTCTTCTTTTTCTTTCATCTCTTTCTCTTTTCTCTCTTTCTCTTCTTTCTCTCTCTCTTCTTTCTCCTTTCTCTCTTTCTCTTCTTCAATCATCTTTGATGTAGGTGTTCCCCACCACTTGTGCTGCCAATATTCATCATCTTCTTTGTACTCCTGGATGATGGCTTCGATATCTATCTTTCTGTCATCAACCGCGATGTTGCCATATCTATCAAGATAATATTCTCTGTCTGGATCCCATCTGTTTGCTCTTTTAGCTTCCGAAAAGACACTAGACAGTCTGATGATTTTGGCTTCAGCAACCATCTTCCGATATTTATACTTCTGTTCCTCCGTACGATCATCCTTCCACGGAATAGGTTCATCATGACTTGCCATGAATGCGTAACCCACCGCATCATCTTCTGGTAGAACTTCTTTACTCCAATCGTACCCCTCATCATCATAAATCACAGCTAATGCCCTCGATTTGTCTCTATTATCTTCAGACTGCTTCAATCTGGGCGGCTCAGATTTATTTTGATGGTAGATTGCCTTCTTGTAATAATCGTCACGAAACGGATTCTCAGACTCATCAGCGTACGCGTTTCTACATTCGCGCTTGAAGTGACCCTTCTGCTTACATTTGAAGCACGTCACTCTGGATTTATCGAACCCTAACTTTGTAGATGGACCACCGATCGTTTTCCTCCCAGTAATCTCCATGAAGCGTTGTGCACGTCGAACTGCACTTGCCATCGCCCAACGGATATCGATCAGTTCCATTTCTTCGGGGTCTATCTGATCGTAATCTTCCTTCGTCAGATTTGTATTCCCGATCTTACCAGCCACCAACCCTTCATAAGATTCTAGCACAGACGCCAGAAAAACCATTTGTTGCTTGGCCGACTCTTCATCAAAATTCTGTGCGTTCTTCAGATCTATCGCGATATTGCAAGAAAACTTCGCATCAGAACGATTTGCAGAGGACGTAGATCCACTGTGATAACCACTGTGACTCCCGCTGCTTGAACTGCTTTGGCCTTCTTTGTTTGCTGGAGAAACATTCTCAGCAGAAAAAGCAGTTTTTGGTGAAGTAGCTTTCGGCATCAAACTCTTCGGATAGTACAAATCTGGATTTTGCTGATATGATGAGTGATTAACTTTGTATGTTTTCTTCAACTCTAGCTCATGGCTTTCAAGTCTTTCAATCACTACATCTGGTTTCAGACTTCCTGGAGGAATAGTGTTTTTCAACATTAACGCATAATATCTCCAATCAACTTCATCCGGTAATGAATCGAACAATTTATCAACAATTTCTTCATCTGAATACTTGATCTCGTGTCGTGCAAGCTCCAGTTTCAGATGACCAAATCGTTCAATCATTTTGCAAACTGATTCATTTTTGAAACAGCCAAACATGTCAAATTCTTTCCTAAGCAACTTTGTTTTGTTCTTTATAATCTCTGTGCTTCCAGTACACTTCTTTTTGAGTTTATCCCATAAATCTTTAGCATTGGTATAATCTATCAATGAGATAATATCCTCCCGAACTGATTGAAACAATAGAGCTACACACTTTTGTTCAGCTACAAAGAGATTAATTTCTTCAGAATTTCTTAAAGCTTCACCATTTTTCTTTCCATCAGCATAACCGTTTTTCAAACTCTTCCAACTGGGAAAAGCAAATGCCATTAGCCAATCTTCCAATTTTGATGCCCATCTGCTGTAATCTTCCATCAACTTAGGAGGTTTGTTAAATGTTCCAAATGCACTTTCAGATTCCCAAGCTTCTTTCCTTTTCTCCTTTGGTTGATTCTCGTTCGTATTGTTAGATGTCGAATCATTGTTTCCTGAACTTCCCGTGAATGCATACATGTCACCAAATGGATTCAAGAACATATCATCCATCTTGAACGTACCTGCGAAATCAGACAACACTTAGAAAAGTTTTGATTTTGAGAAACAACAGAACCACAAAAGCGATCCTGTTTGAACAGCTTGACAGAAAAGCGAGTCAAGATATGTCCAAATACGCGATCCTGATAACAATGTCCTTTCGAGCGAACCACAATTTGTCAAATAAGCGACCGAGAGAATGATCGTTCGAGCGATCCAGAGAATGATCGTTCGAGCGGTTCAAGAACTGTCCGTTCGAGCGGTCTAAGAAACGTCCGTTCGAGCGGTTCACATAAATTCGTATGAGCGGTTTAAATGTGATCGTTCGAGCGGTTTAACAATGTCCGTTCGAGCAATCCTGAATGTAAAATTGTCCAAAAGAGCGATCCTAAGTGTGAATTTCGAGCGATCCAGACAGGTTATGTCCAGATAAGCGATCCGATGTCCGAAAAAGCGATCGACAGATTTTAACCAGTTTTTACCATTTTTAGTCCGTATTTTTACCTGATTCTTTCTAGGGTTTGTTAATAGTGTATTTTACACGTTATACTCGAATTTTAGACAATTTTGACCGTTGGAACCACTAGAAACTGAAAAAGTATGAGAGAAAGTGAGTAGAAAAGAGAGATTTCTGTAGATCTATGCTGTCGTAGTATGAACTCCTCGTCCTGAGCTCTGATACCACTTGTTGGACCGTTCTATGACCCGAAAAGTCAGTCGAAGTAGTTCATCTTCACGTACGAAGGCGGAATCAACGTAAATGAAGTAACAACAGCTTATCCTTTCAATTCCTTATCTTTCTATTGCTTTCTGATAAAACTTCGGCAGAGTTTCAGCTCCGTAGCACACACATACACTTTTCAACAAATGAACCGCTCCACCCTATTTATAGAGATCATGGGTCGCTCATAAGACATGCCGTATGAGCGATCCTGACTACTTGTCCTAAAAGCGATCCAGGATGATGACATAAAAGCGATCCACATCAATACAATGCCTAATAAGCGATCCTAACACTATATTACACAATATTTACATTTTGACCCCCTTTAGACCAATCTTAACTTCAGACTTCATGTAGACGCAGTCAACAGACATTCCATGCATCAACACAATCATTTCTGAATACCCTGAAGATTTCCCTGAAGAACTACCTGGTCTGCCACCAGATAGGCAAATAGAATTCAGGATTGACATCATCCCTGGAGCAGCGCCTGTTGCAAGAGTACCTTATAGGTTAGCACCAACATAGATGAAGGAATTAAGGACGCAATTAGATGATTTGCTAGCCAAAGGTTTTATTAGACCTAGCTCATCTCCATGGGGAGCACCAATCTTGTTTGTTAAGAAGAAAGATGGGTCGATGTGTTTGTGCATCGATTACCGTGAGCTTAATAAGGTCACTATCAAGAATAGGTATCCTTTGCCCAGGATCTACGATTTATTCGATCAATTGCAAGGGGCAAGCTACCTTTCCAAGATTGATCTAAGGTCAGGCTATCATCAGTTGAAGGTTAAATATGAAGATGTGCACAAGACTACATTTAGGACTCGTTATGGTCATTACGAGTTCGTAGTGATGCCTTTTGGGCTCACTAATGCACCTGCCGCATTCATGGATCTCATGAATCGCGTCTGCAAGCCTTATCTAGATAAATTTGTTATCGTCTTTATCGACGACATTCTCATCTACTCAAAGAACCAAGCTGACCACGAAGAGCATCTCCGTTACATTCTGAAACTGCTTCATCAAGAAAAGCTCTTTGCCAAATTTTCAAAGTGTGAATTTTGGCTTCGTGAAGTCCAATTCCTTGGACATGTTGTCAGTGAGCGTGGTATCCACGTAGATCCCGCTAAGGTTGAAGCTGTCATGAACTGGCAAGAGCCGAAGACGCCTACAGAGATTCGTAGTTTTCTAGGACTGGTAGGATACTACAGGCGATTTATTGAAAACTTCTCAAGAATTGCAGCACCCCTGACTCTTCTCACTCGCAAGAATAGCAAATTTGATTGGGGACCTAAGCAGCAAGAATCCTTTGATATTTTGAAACAGAAGTTGAGCAATGCTCCTGTATTGGCATTGCCAGATGGGATTGATGAGTTTGTAGTATATTGTGATGCATCACACACCGGGATGGGATGTGTGCTTATGCAGAAAGGCAAGGTCATTGCCTACGCTTCACGCCAGTTAAAAGTGCATGAAAAGAATTACACCACCCATGACTTGGAGCTGGGTGCCGTTGAATTCGCACTAAAACTGTGGAGGCACTACCTGTATGGAACTAAGTGTGTGATCTATTCTGATCACAAAAACCTTCAGAATTTATTCAATCAGAAGGATTTGAACATGAGGCAGCGACGCTGGATGGAAACTTTGAATGATTATGATTGTGAGATAAGATATCATCCAGGCAAGGCCAACGTAGTCGTAGATGCCTTAAGTAGAAAAGAAAAAAAAGGTGAAGCCTATAAGAATCAATGGCAAAAGCATTGAGATAAAGAATAGTTTGAATGAAAGGTTGTTAGCTGCGCAGAATGAAGCTGTGCTAGAAGCTAACTACCCTGATGAAAAGCTAGGAGTAACTGAAGAGCAGTTATCCTATGGCAAGGACGGAATCCTAAGGTTAAATGGACGAATATGGGTTCCAGTTTATGGAGGACTTCGGGATGTTATCCTCCAGGAAGCCCACAGTTCCAAATACTCCGTTCATCCTGGAGCTGACAAGATGTACCAGGATTTAAAGGCAAACTATTGGTGGATAGGCTTGAAGAAGTCTATAGCTGCCTATGTAACTAAATGTTTGACGTGCACACAAGTCAAATCTGAACACCAGAAGCCGTCAAGTTTACTACAACAGCCTGAAATTCCCACTTGGAAATGGGAAATGGTGACGATGGATTTCATCACCAAGTTGCCAAAGACAAAGAAAGGAAATGATACTATATGGGTAATAGTAGATACACTGACTAAGTCAGCACATTTCCTACCCATTAAGGAAACTTACAATTCTGATATGCTAGCCCAATTGTATGTTGATAAGATTGTATCTCTGCATGGGGTACTAGTGGCTATTATCTCTGACAGAGATACCAGATACACGTCACACTTTTGGAAAAGTTTCCAACAGTCTTTGGGCATACACTTAAACTTCAGTACGGCTTACCATCCTCAGACGGACGGGCAGAGTGAGCATACCATTCAGACTCTGGAAGACATGCTTCATGCGTGTGTGGTTGACTTAGGTGTAGTTGGGTTAACCACCTACCATTGGTCGAGTTCTCCTATAACAATAGCTATCATACCAGCATTCAGGCTGCGCCTTTTGAGGCATTATATGGTAGGAAGTGCAGAACGCCTATTTGTTGGGCAGAAGTTGGAGAAGCTCAGTTATCAGGTCCTAACCTAATCTTTGAGATGACGGACAAGATTGTCCAGATTCATGACCGCTTGAAAGCTACCAGGGATAGGCAGAAGAGCTATGCGGATAAAAGACGAAAACCTCTAAAGTTTGAGGTTGGTGATAAAGTTTTGCTCAAAGTATCACCCTGGAAGGGAGTGATGCGATTTGGTAAGAAAGGTAAGTTGAGCCCAAGGTATATAGGACCATTCGAGGTCATCAAATGTGTTGGATCAGTGGCTTACAAATTAAACTTACCTGAAGAGCTTAGTGGTATTCACAACGTATTCCACATCTGTAATATGAAGAAATGTCTAGCTGATGAATCGCTAGTCATACCGCATACAGATGTGCACATAGATGAGAGCTTGAAATTTGTGGGATAACCTGTGTCGATTGAGGATCGACAGGTAAAGAAGCTTCGAAGGAAGCATGTACCTATTGTGAAGTTCAAATGGGATGCCCGCAGAGGTCCCGAATATACGTGGGAGTTAGAGTCCACTATGAAAGAGAAATACCCTTATTTGTTTCAGTAAATCTTGAGGTCGAGATTTCTTTTAAGGGGGTGAGGATGTAACACCTCGAAAATTTATGTCCAATAATGTATTGACACGTGTCTTAAGCTTTGAACGTGTGAAAGATTACGTATGAAGGGCTAAAGTTGACAAGCAGAGAAAGTATGTGAATATAACGGTTCAAAATGTCAACAATGGATAAATATATTTTTCAATAACCCTACATGATGTTTATACCCTTAAACGAATGAGTCATGGATCATACGAAGCTAATTGTGAAAGAAAGTGAGGAATTACAAACTACAGGGGTTAAATGTGTCAACATGTTTAAAGTATACCTCTGAGTGACCTTTTAGCGAACCCGAAGCTTTGTAATGATTAGTTATACTCACAAGAATGTGTGATAAAAATTTCACAAGGTTTTGATAAAGTATGAGAAAGTTGTGACAATATTCATATACGAGGGGTTAAAAGCGTCAATGTTGAAATTTAAGACTTTTCGGTGATCGTATGAATAACCGGGGACTAAAAAAAGTTGGTTTATAACTTGGGGTCCTTAAAAGTCAAGTTTGGGGGTTTAAAGTGCATGAAATGAGCTTAAAATCAAATTTGGAAGGACCAGGGACCAAAATTGCAATTTTTGAAACTTGGTGACCGGATCAGACCCTCACACGGCCCGCGTAAACCCTCTATGGGATCTTACGCGGCCGCCTAATGTCCCCAGATGCAGAAAATGTGCACAGCTGCCTGTTCCAGCCGGTTTAACCGACTTAGAAGCCTGGTTTTCAATACTTGGAGCTTGTTTGATGGTTTTAAAGAGCCTAGGGACACTTGGAATGATCCAATAACATCCGTAGACTTGTTTGGCATGATCAAATTGCATCAAGAAATCTATATAAAGGCCATAAGTTTTGTTCTTCATTTGCTCATTCACTTATAAACTTCACAACCCACTTCTTGGAGGTTCCTGGAGCTCAAGACTCATTCCTAGTGATCATTAGTCGTGCTTAGGACTATTGTAAGTATGCTTAACCTCCTTTAATTCAGTTTAGCTTAGTTATTTAGCGTAAAGTCAAACCTTCGTAATTAAGATTTGACTTCGTCATCAATCTTAATCCCTCCAGTCAAAATTCAAATTGAAAGTACCTATGAGTTGGTAATTCTGTGGGCAATAAACCCTTAAAAGGGCACCCTCTGATTCTCACTCTAACTAGGTCAATTGTCGAGTCAAACTTGATTATAAAAAGTCAACAGGAAGCCTATTTTCAAATAAATGCATAATTATCAATGTAAAGGCTATGCAACCTGTTTTGTCATTAATATAACTTGGTAATTAGTGAAAGAACATGTATAACTCGACAATTTTCAGTTTAGGCTCGGTTCGGGACCGAAAGTCGCATAGTTTGACTTATGCTTTGACTTTCAGTTCTGACCCGTTTAAGAATGATTTAGAAATGCCTTAGAGCCTTATTAGGACCAAGTTACGTATAAGTATAACCGTCTGTGATTATACAACTTGGTTCATTAGTTATCCGATTCATATGCATATTTCCGTTAAACGCCTAAATGTTGACTAATATGCCCTTATGACCTTAAAACGTGAATTTTGAAAATGTAAAAGAGTTGAAACCTTAGGTACTAATTTATAAACATGTACCTAGAATTTGACATCAGTTTGAGGTCTAGATTAAGAGTTACGCTCAATGGCGTAATTAGAAAGCTTTTTAGTAATTAAATGACGTAATTAGCATATAGCCTATCTAAACCCAATTTTTGATACCAAACTTTATACCTACTGATGTAAAATAATATTTTGGAATTCTTGGAGATTTTTATTTATTTTTAGGCTGATCATAACCTAGAGCTCTAAGCTTATCTCGGTAGTTGTCGGTTTTACCCTTTTAAGCTATAAAATGAGTTTTACCAAACCTTTTGACACCAAACCTTTTTCTACTGATCTAATATGATGAATAGAATATTTTAAGCCTTCTGGAATAGTAAAAATATCAGCTTTCCTGTAAGAACCCGGAAATAGCTCAAAATCGCCATTTTAAGCGTTTTTAAGCGTTTTAAACGCATAGTATGTATTAAAACCATATTAAATATGTAAGACTTAATACCTACTGATGTTTTAAGTAAATTTTCATACTTAGACAGTAGGCAAAAGTTTTAATCTCAGATTTCCAGATTTAACCTTTAAACCTTAAGTGAAATTACCAAAATGCCCCTTCGGAGCATAGTATGGTTAGAAATGATAAATTTCACATACAGGTTATACCCTACTGATATAACTTAGTAAATTAAGTATTTTTACTGATTACATCAGACCCGAAACTCAGAATTATATTTAAACTCTTTTATAACCTTTTAAATGACCAAAATGCCCTTACGGGGCATAATTTGATTTTAAATTCATATGGGGCATAATAGAAGATATCTTACTAATGTCACAACATATTTAAGGCATATTAACTTAGGAAACTTGTATATGACTCTTGTGGTTACTCGTTACGCACATTTCGCGTTCGGATCGACTTATGTTACTAGTTTGCATAATTTAGCCGAAACATATCAAACCATATCGTTTTTGTCTCAAAATCCAGAATGTGTTTAAGTTACCCATATTAAACAAGCATGCAAGCTTGTCGAGTCAAAACCACATTCTAAACCGGTCTTCGCTTTATCATGCGTTTGAACCGTGTCTTCCTTTTGAAAACTAACCGGTCTAAGTCTAGGCTTAATTAAAGACCCGTTAGGATTCTAATTGGTTATTAAAAACCTTCGTTCCAGATTAGGAGCCCAGTAAAAGCTACGTGCACTTGCTGTATTTGGAATATACTTTGCTCAGGTAAATACTCTTAACTTATTTTCCCTATACGGGCTTGGGATATGGTACTATAAAAGTACCGCTTGGTCGGGTGTATGTAGTCATTTAAATCATATTGTGATTGATGTATTTACATAACCTGTTTAATATTTATTATTTAGTGTATGGCCTTTGGGGGTTAAATGACCATGTCCCGGATATCCTTGGCATCATTCAAAGAAATGGCCACGACCTAATCACGGGGTGTAGGCGTACACCAGACAGATGCATTATGTAGAAACTGGTATCCCACTTAAAGGAATCAACCTTGTGGGCATTATACCTGTGGCGTGTCAGCTAACTTAAGTCCGGCCCTACAAACCGACCCTAATGGACGACAAATGAGTAAAACTGTATACAAGATTATTTTCAAATAATTGTCCCAAGTTATAAAAATATTTTTGCCGAAGAGCATTCAAATCAATTTTCAAACCATTTTCAAAATGAGTCTGTTAAGTTGTATTTACCAGTGTAAACTGACGTATTTTCCAAAAAGGCTAAGTGCAGGTACTATACGTAATAGGCTGGCTACTCCAGGCATCAATAATCAAGTCTCGCAAGCTCTAGATGTCAAAGTCTATTGAACAGTTTTTCCCTTTTTATTCGACCCGCCTGTGGATCTGTTTCGACTGTTTTGTGATACTTAACATTGTAATCTATTCAATTGAAATAAATCTATCTTTTGCTTCCGCTGTGCATTTAAATATTGTGTTGTTTGACTATGATGATATCAACTACGTCACGATACTCCCCACCGGGCCCACCGGTGACACGTGGAAAATAGAGGTGTGACACGTGTCCAGCTATGTGAAGACACGTGTCCTAAACCCTAATTATGTCAAAAGTTGACTACGAAGGACTAAAGTTGGCAAACAGTGAAAAGATGTATATGGAGGGACTAACTGTGACATTTGTGCCTTTACGACCATTGTACATTTCTGAGCATTTTCAAATCTAATGAAATCTTGTATTTCATATCCGGAATTGTACGATTACATATGACATTTACATATTTCAATCCTTGTATGATTCGAACTCTCAGAAGCTTTTCTGGAAGTTTTATGTAAACTGTTACGCAAAGGTAATCATTTTAACACAACATTCATTCCGAAATAGTGAAATAAGCTAAATATACCCTAAATATCCTTTACATAGCTTAGAAATAAGTTTTGAAGGGTTTAGTATGACAAAAACAAGCTTATTCGATCACTATGAATATTTACGACAAACTACGAAAGTCTGCCAATCCTCATAGCAACGTACACTCCGGAACAAGAACATAAGTTAAAAATACCCTAAATACCCTTAATATAACTTAGAAATAAGTTTCGGAGGGTTCGGTATGTCAAAATCATGTCTATTCGATCACAGGGACTAAAAGCGTCAAAACTGCGAAGTATGCAAATTCGCGTATACTCTGCATTCAGACCATATATGCACATCCAAAATTTTTTGTAATCACTAAAATATTGTATTTTAGTGATGCGAATGCAAAAATATCATTCATTACGCAATTTGGATCGTTTTCGCGTCCGTTCGAACGTTCGTCGTAATTAAGCGAAAAACGCGACCGTACAGCCGAACAAAACGACATCCACAATACTTCCAAGCATATTTCAAGTCCCCTATACTTGAACATCCTTGTAAAGCCTTAAAATTGGGTTAACGAGGGTTAAGCGCGTCAAAAACAAGTTTATGGGGTTGCAGGGACCAAAACTGCCAAAACTGAAATTTCTGTCTGATATGGCTAGCGGGGCGCGAGCCATTGTGTTCTCTAGATCGCGAGGCACGAACCACTTAGCTGGCAGAATACTCAATTCAGCTTGCTACACTTGTTTTTTTGCAATCTTGTGGGCTCTTGTGTGATCACCAAGACTTCAATTTCTGGCCAAACACTTATATTAATCCTATTCTTCCTTGGTGTAGGATCGTGTTTTGACCCGAACGAGTTGTTCAGAGGCATTCTTTTATGTTTCAGGTGCGGAATTACAAGAAACGTAGATAGAAATAGCTTGTTCTTCACTTAATCTACTATATTATTGATTTGACGATTACAGCTCGATCTTCACACCGGCAACACTTCGGTATGGAATTTGACAAAGTTACAAATGAGATCCGCTTATGGGTATTTATAGTGCAGGTAGGTCCCCACATACGGACACGTCTGTATAAGCGGACCTGACTAATAAGCGGACCTCCTATGTCCGTATAAGCGGACCTGACTAATAAGCGGACCTACTATGTCCGTATAAGCGGATCTACCCTCTAAAACACATATACTTTCCAGTTTTCTCATAAAACGCGCCCTAATCTATACAATACAATGAATAACATGATCCAAGACGAAATCAACAGATGTAGTGCACCAACAGACTCCCCCTCAGATGTTGATGGAGTCGTTCATTGAGTCACGACTATGATGTGTCTTCACATCTTCAGTCTTGATCAGTCTCTGGGCTTTTCTCTCTCCCTGTCTTCAGACTCCCCCTCTCGATTTACTAGCATTCCTTTGTTCTTCAGTAACATCTTCAGGATCGTTGTCTGGTCTACACAGGTTCAAGATTGATATCCAGGATCGAAACTTGGCTTTCTTCAAACAGAGGTCTTTAGGAATCAAGACCTGGCACTCTATCTTCAGATCCAAGATCGAAACCTGGCTATTCCTGCAGATTCTTAACCCAGAAATAAATTTTCCAAAAAAAAAATAACAATTTGAAAGTATGAACACTAAATCTTCCTCAGAAATAAGTGCACCAACTACAACTCTTCCTCAAATTACTTTCTCTATGATGAACCACTTGTTGATAAAAAAAAATTTTGACATTTAAAGCACACTCCCCCTCACAACAATGTCATCATGTTTAGCACTCGGAATTTTGAAAATCAACTTTCCTACATCAGTTGTCGAAAATCTTTTTGACTTTTTCAAAAATTTATGCTAAAATACACACAAAATCTTTTTGGATTTTCTGAAAGAAAGTAACTGACACCATTTGTAAAAGCACGAGAATGTAGAAATGAAATATTTACAAACATATTTTTGTGAGTTCGTGTAAGAGGATCATATCAGTTTATAAGACATGTCACTAACACCGTTAAGCTTGATTACATTTTCAGTTCAAAACAATTCACCTAGATTGTCAGTATATCAGTCCACTGAAATTCTCACACAAAGTTTAATTGATCTGAGATACGATGTTAATGTCTTAGATACTGACTTATTCGTGTGTCTCACTACTTGAATATACTCCCGTATCCAGATTCCAATATTCAGTCTTACAGGTGAATATACTACAAATGATATCTGTATATAATTTAAGGGGTATGCGAGGGCCGAGGGATCTCAGGTCGATACTTCCGTATACGCAGAGAGATATCAGCTTCGACTTTTCAGTGTGTCCCCTTTAGAGGATCTTTTAGCATTCAACAACAGATTATCAATTTTATTGTCTAATCAGCTGAGGGCTTTTTGCTATGTTTCAAGCAAATGCAGCAAGTATTATCCGAGGACTAGCTCAGAACTTCCATTCAGCAGAAGTCCTGGGATAATACCCCAGATATTACTGAGTATAAAGAGCTAGTATATCAGAATACAGAACCTTTCAAACGAGATTTCAGGGTTTACCTATATATCCAAGTTTGTGTTAACCCACAGAATAAGCAAGTTTGAAATTTAGTTTATATCTCGTCACAACTTACTAAATGTGTAACAATTTTGTGAAAAATTTACTGACATATCTAGAATAAATTTGTTTATCACATTTTAACATTTCAAATCTTTAGCATGTTGTGACAACCTACTGATGTACTATCATTTACTCTTTTCACAACGAAACTCATTTTTGAATTTTATCATGTTTTTGTATTTTTCAAATTTTCTAATGTTTTTGGATTTTCTGAAATTTCCCTACTCCCCCTAAAATGCAAACACATTTCAAAGGAAATTTGAAAACTTCTAGACTCTTGACCTACTAGAAACATGAAAAGTAAAACAAACTGTACAGAAACTTGACAACTGACATCGAATCACATCAAATCTCAATTCACTCGACATAAACAATCAGAACTCCCCCTTTCAACAAACCATTTTCTCATTTAGATCTCAAAACACTTAAGTTTGTTTTAATCAAAATGATTTTTCCAGAAAATGAGTTTGTGTTTACCATTTTTTAAGTTTACCACTTATGAAGCATGGGGATATGGTTCATTATCTTGTTTATCAATCTCATATGAATAATAAATCAAGTACAACTTAATGTCCCTGATTTACTATTTGCAGTTCAGAATCCTCTGATCCTCTTGAAAATAATAACCACTTGAAAGTATAACCAAACAAATACCACTTGTAAGTAATTCCAACTAAACTATTTGTAGGTTTTCCTGTAGGAATGATACATCTACAAGAAACCTCTTTACCACTTGTAAGATTAGTCAGAAAGATGTTGATTCCTGCTTCTCAATTACCAACCTGGAAGCTCCGGCATAGTCATTCAACCTGTAAAATTCAAACATTATTCAAAATCATTCAAACAAACTTTTCAAACACTAGAATGATGCCGATTCCTGATCCACGATATAAACTTGGGATCTCCGGTATAGTCCTAAGACTATCATGGGAAACAAACTTCCATCCAAGTCTTTTCAGACTTGATGGCTTTCAACTCTTGCGCAGTGGGGTTATATGTTGCCTTTTTAGTCGCATAAAAATCTTTAACCCCCTTTGCTTTCCCATTCAACATTTTTCCAAAAATTTTCTTTACACTCCCATTAAATGTTTTCTCGACATCAAATTCTTTTTTCTCATTGTAAAACTGATTTGAAATCTCAGTTTTACCAACTTTCTTTTTAATTTCCTCAAATTTCAGTGATGGAAAATCATCATCATTCACTGAAATTTTCTCCTCAACTTGTGGCTCTTCTGGCTTTATGGAACCAGATTCATCACCGACATTTTCATCATTCTTTTTAACAACCTACACTTGGTTGTCTTTTTCTCTCTTTTTGTAAAAATTCTTCTTCGAACACTCACCAACCTCATATTTTGAATTTTCAGAAATTTTAAATCTGTTGGTTGGTGATTCAACATCAACAACTTTGTCTTTTAATTTCTGAGAAACTCCCTGCTTTGTTTTTGCATTTGTCGAACAGTTCCATGCAATGTGACCAGCTTCATTGCACTTGTAACAGGTTCAAGTCTCTCTTTGATAAAACACTTCAGTTCCATTCTTCTTTCTTTCAGCAAGAAACTCTTGATTTGACTGTCTCCAGAATGGTTTCTTCTGTTCATCTTCTGAGCTTCCACCTGACACAAATTCTGTTTTTGTTTTAGATTTTTTTTTCATTTTTGTAGTTTTCTGGTGGAACAAAGCCTAATCCTTTCTTTTTGTAGCTACGATATTGGTTTTTTTAGGTTTCTTTTGAAAACCAGGACAAGAATTGTAACCCTTTTTCTTGTTTAGACGTTGTTGAACTCTTGAAGTGTACCTTTTAGGTTTTTCAGTAAGATTTAAATCTTTTATTTCAGAAATATTAATTTCTGTCATTTTGAAAACCTTTTTGATCATGTCAAAGCGAACACTTCTTATTGGAAACTTTTTGTTGTAATATAATTTGTCAGAATCATTTAAAGTGTATACAACTTCAAATGTTTCATCATCCAAATTTGCTTTCGATAATAAAAATTCTTTACTGTAAGACCGTTTAACCGACGAATTTTGACTGTTGACTGATGAATTTGACCCTCCAGACTCAGATTTTGACTCGGACTCCTCATCAGTATCCAACACCTGATCGACCACCTTTTTAATTAACTCAGACTCATGATCGGTATCGGACGAGGTAAACGTGACATCAATGTTATCTGGTAAAACGTCAGTTGTGTCGTTTTTTAGCTTTATATTGACTGCTTTCTCAAGTTGCTCCTCGTTTGGTTTTCTAGGAGAATACCCTTCCCAAATTGGAGGCGGACACTTGTTATAGCTAACAGTCGGTTTCTTACCACAATCTTTCTTCTTCTTTGACTTCTCATCTTGAAAAGCTTCCATTCCTGCAACAGTTGGGTAAATACGATCAATGAGATAATCAGATCTAGAATAGCTTTGTAACAAACGTCTAATTCTCTCATTCTCGATCTTCTCTGTCTCCAACTCTTGCTTCCATTTAACACTTTCTTCGATGTAAAAGTTGTTGGCTTTCTGCTTTGTCATCATCACAACATTCATCATCGTTAGTGCTTGTTCTCTCTCTGAGTTTGTCTGTTGGAGACCAGTTACTGTTTTATTCACGACATCATAAGATTCTTTCACATAGTTGAGATTAAACAGTAACTGCTCCTTCTTCTTCTCGTACTCAGCTATTATGTCATCTTTTGCTGCACATTCCTTGCAAGCTTCCAAACACTTTGTGCAAGGCTTGACGACTTCAACAATCTTCTCAACCTCGATTGTTTTCACAACTTCAATCACCTTTTCTTCTTCTTTCACCTTCTCAGCTTCAATTACTTTCTCATCTTCAGCAATCTTCTCAGCAACACTTTCAACATTCTGAACATCGTCTTCAGATTTCTTTTGTTGTTCTTTAGCAGCTCTTTTCTCCTTCAGTTTCTCCAAGCGATCTGCAAAATAGAAATGAAAACTTTCAGGAGAAAGATGAGATTTTGCAATATTGATATGTTTTTCTTCCTCATCATCACTGCTACTATCAACTTGAGACTGATCAAACTTTACAGATTTTTCTGACTCAGCATCTGATAAACAAGATCTGACGGTGTTTGATCAAATACAACTTCCTTTTCTGAATTGACAACATTTTGTTCACTCTCATCTGAAATCTGTGACTTTTGATCAGAACTTTCTGAGCTTTCATCAGAAGTAACAGACTTTCCATCCTCACTCTTCACATTCACTCCAATAGACTTCATCCAGGTAGCAAACATATCTGGTTCTCTGACAATCTTTGCAATGAAAGCTTTGAAGTCTCCTTTTTCATCAACAAACATATCCCAGCTGAAACCTTCAAGTAGTTGTTCATCATCTTGATCAACTAAACAGGCTTTGCTATCAGGAGATATGTAGTTGCTCCAGTTGAAGTTTACTAAACATGCTCTCTTTGAATCCTCAATCTTTCTACCATGAGCCGTCTGTGAGTCTTGTGATTGACCAACCTGCTGATAAATGGCTTTCCGGTAGTAGTCATCTTTTCCGAATGGATTCTGAGCACCGCTAGCTTCTCTGTTCTTGCATTCCCGTTTGAAATGGCCTTTCTCCCTGCATCGAAAACAAGTAACTTTAGATTTATCAAAACCTAAAGTAGATACATGAGCATCAAGAAAGTCATTTCTCTCGATGATTGTTTTGAACTTTTCAGCACGTCGAAGAACACTTGCAAGACACCATTTGATATCCATTAATTCCATCTCTTTGGCGTCTATCTGATCGTAATCCTCCTTTGTGAGCATAGGATTTCCGATTCGACCAGCTACTAATCCCTCATAAGATAACAATACAGAACCAAGAAGAGCCATGTGGTCTTTAGCAGTGTCTTCTGAAAAACTTTGGCCTTCTGGAAGATTTAGAGCAATGTTGCATTGAATCACGTAACCATTTCCAGTTTTAGTACTCTGAGACTGAAAGCTTGTGTTTGATTCTTTAGGATTAACACTCGGAAATGATGAGAATCCACTACTGCCTTTGCTTGAACTTTGATCTGCTTTTTCTATTGAATCACCGGCACTGAATGCAGTTTGGATTTTCGGACTTCTCTCAGCTTCAGGAACTGGAATACTACCTTTATAGTACATCTTCACATCCTGTTGACCACTCGGACTATTCATCCTTGCGATCTTTTGCTGTTCCAGATCCTGACTCTCGATCTTTTCAATAAACTGAGATATAGTCAACCCATTATAAACACCCGTGTTTTTCAAAATCATCAGATATGTTCCCCACTCTTTCTGTGGTAGAGCATCGGCAAGCTTGTCCACCCACTCTTCACGATCTTTTGTAATACTTAACATCGACATCGATCGCACTAGGTGAAAATATCTCTCGATCAACTTCTTTGTATCCTCTCCCGGTAAGCTGTTGAACAGATCAAATTCCTTCTTAAGCAACGCTTTCTTGCTCTTTATCATGTTCTCGCTTCCCTCAAATTTTACTTTAAGAGCATCCCAGATTGACTTTGCAGTTTTGTCGTGCTGTAGCAAAATGAATATATCCTTTTTGATTGCTTGTTGCAGCAGACTGATCATCATTTTCTCAGCTTTGTACATAACCCTTTCCTGATCCGTGAACTCAGATAACTCTTTAAGAACTTGTAGATCTGTTCGAGGCAACACATATTTCTTCAAGATGCATTCCCATGATCTAAGATGGTTTGCCTGAACCCAGTTCTCGAATCGATCTTTCCACCCGTAGTATTCTTCGATACTCATCAATTTCGGGGGCTTTTGGGTGGTTCCCGTCTCGTTCTCTAAATTCATGGCCTGAGCAATCGCAGCTGAAGTAGACGGTGTTGCAAATGCGTTGTAGAACTCGGTATCCATGTTTCACACCTGTATCACCTGATGTACACAAACAAACAAAACACAACCAGTTTTTAAAAAAAACTTATCAAAGCAACTGAATCAAACTGATACTCCGTGCGAACTGAATCACTCGAACTGATGAATATTATGTGCGGACTGAAGGTTGACACACTGTGCGAACTGCTATGACCCAGATCAAATTTAAACGACCTAACCCTTTTACGTGCAGACTAACGGACTTTCAAACGACCTGATGAACCTTTAAACGAACTGAAAACTCACCCGACCTGAATTCACACTAAAACTTCAAATATTATTGAATTCAAATGAACCGGATCTTTTTGAACAATTAATGAGCTGACAAACTTCAAATGTTATTGAATAAGGATTTGGGCCTTAATTGGGCTTGAATCAACACAACCAAATCCTTTAGACAAGTGCCGACAAATTTTAAATGCAATATGCTGATTGGGCCGATGAATATGACCTGTTATCTCGAACTATAATTTGGGCCTTTTGACTGATTAACCCTTGATGCAATGAGTAAAACAAAAGGGCCGACAAAAGTGTCTTTTAAAAATCTTTCATTGGGCCGCAACTCATATGATCAAACTAACAAGATTGGGTTAATATTTTGGTTGTAAAACTATGAAAGGGCCGAAAATACCACTAAACCAATCACTTTAATCAACTGTGATTTCTTGAATGAATACTTAATGGCCGACAAGACACATTTGATGTTCGAAATTTATTGGACCTTTACTTTATTATGTGACCAATTGACTTTTTCAATACTTGATGGTGATTGGGCCCTTATTGAATGACAACACTTTATTGGGCCGACATACTTATTGTTATAATATGATAGGGCCATTAACTCTTATTTATATGTAACTTCTGATTGGACCGAAGATGAATCACATGGGCCGATGCACAGTTTAAGCTTTGTTTGATTATATGGCCGCTAAAAATTTTAATGCCTGATTTTAATTCGACCAAATATCATAGTGGGTCGGTGCACATATACAATTGGGCCGAAATTTGTTCTCAAGTGAAAGGATACACAAACTTTAAACACAAACACATCTCATTGAACCTTTTATTTTAGTGGATCTGACATCACATGTAAACAAATTTATATGGCCGACAAGTTTGATTCCACATTCAATTTCATTGGACCTTCATTCAAAACTTGTGACATTAAATAGAATGGCTGACAATACTTCACTTGATTAGGCCCATGACATGAAATGTAAACTGACACATGCAAATTTTGTCGAAATAGTATGACTTATCTGCACAAAGTTTTAACCTTTTTTTAAACTGGCCGACAATCAATGTTCATATTATTATTTCATTGGGCCGTGATATAAAGAGCTGACAATATTTGTCACTAAAAGCGGACCACAATGATTGCTGATAAGCGGACTTAATGAACTATGAACTGTCACAATGAGCGAACCTACTGATAAGGTGACAAATGAGCGGACCTATATTGGGCAAATAAGCGAACCTACACATATGAGCGGACCTTACTGTAGTTTGAAGCGGTCCAGATGTGATTTGAAGCGGATCTATCAAATTAAATGGATCATTGAAGCGAACCTATTACAATTTGAAACGAACCTAATGCACTTTGGAGCGAACCTGTGATGTCACAAGAGCGGATCTACCAACTGACCGAAAAAGCGGACCTACTTCCGAAGATGATTTCACCCATTTTTCATCCGAATTTCAAACTCCAACTTTCAAGGGTTTATCTATGAGCAATTACCTACAACCTGTGAAATTTTGAGAGGATTTCGACCGTTAAATCTCGTTCTGATGAAGAAAGAAGGTGTAGAAGTAAGAAATGATGAAGATTTCCAGCTATTCTCTGTAGAAAACCTCCTCCCAAGCTCTGATAGCACTTGTAGGATCGTGTTTTGACCCGAACGAGTCGTTCAGAGGCGTTCTTCTATGTTTCAGGTGCGGAATTACAAGAAACCTAGATAGAAATAGCTTGTTCTTCACTTAATCTACTGTTTTATTGATTTGACAATGATTACAGCTCGATCTTCACACCGGCAACACTTCGGTATGGGATTTGACAAAGTTACAAATGAGATCCGCTTATGGGTATTTATAGTGCAGGTAGGTCCCCACATACGGACACGTCCGTATAAGCGGACCTGACTAATAAGCGGACCTCCTATATCCGTATAAGCGGACCTGACTAATAAGCGGACCTACTATGTCCGTATAAGCAGACCTGACACAAAAGCGGACCTACTATGTCCGTATAAGCGGATCTACCCTCTAAAACACATATACTCTCCAGTTTTCTCGTAAAACGTGCCCTAATCTATACAATACAATGAATAACATGATCCAAGACGAAATCAACAGATGTAGTGCTCCAACACTTGGGCAATACACAATCCACATGTCATGATTTTGTGCACTTCAAACAACTATAAATACCCCCCCCCACCCCCCATTTCATTCACAACTTGATCATTCATTCCTTCTCATCTCACCTGCTCTAAATTGGAGGTTACCATGTTTTGGAGACTTCCTAATGAAGATTCTTAGATCATAGAACACAAGTGAGTATTCTATCCTAGTCTTGTTCATTTCTTTTAGCTATTTAAGCTGAAAGTCAAACAGTTTGACTACTGTTTGACTTTCGGTTTAGACCATGAATTAGTCAAGTCAAAGTTCAATCGAACTTTGCAACGTGATCGTAATCACGATGGTTATAATGCCTTGCGATTATACATACTGATTTTGTGACACCTGTGTCACTTCAGCCATCAAACAAATACTAAATCAATGAAATATTGTATTTCATACATGGGATTGGTATAAACATGTGTATCATTTGCACATATAGACTCTTGTTCGATTTCGGGCTTTAAATCGCTTTCTGGAAAGTTATACGCGCACTGATGCATAAATATAACCAGTTTAATGCAACAAACACTCCGGAATAGTGACATAGGCTTAACATACCTTAAGTAACCTTTACATAACTTAGAAATAAGTTTTGGAAGGTTTGGTGTGCCGAAATCAAGTTTATTCTCTTACACGGACTAAATTCGACAAACTGCGAAAGTATGTCGATTCGTACTGTAACGAACATTCCGGAACTTGATCATAAGTTAAACATACCCTAAATATCCTTTACATAGCTTAGAAATAGGCTTTGAGGGGTTCAGTGTGCTAAAATAAACTTATTTGATCAATAGAGACTAAAAGCGTCAAAAGTGCATAAGTTCGCATTTTCGCACATATCTTACGTCCTGAATATATCCGGACATCCAAAAATTTATGTAATCATTAAAATATTTTATTTTATTGATTGGCATGATAAAATTCCATTCGTCGCGTAATTTGGATCGTTTTTGTGTTCATTACGATTTCCGTCGTAATTAACCAAACAACACAACCGTACGACCAAACGAACCGACATTCGAGATGTTTTTGAGCATATTTTAAGTTCCCTATACTTTAAGTTTATTTTAGAGCCTTGAAATGGGGTTAACGGGGCTTAAAAGTGCAAAACAAATCAAGTTTTACAAGTGCAGGGACCATTTTTAAAATTTCTGGCAGATACATTGAACTTGGTCCACTTTTGAGATTTGATGGTTTTAACCCATGGTTTTGCAATACCATGGGCTAATATTCAATTGTTTTAATTATACCATGGACTCATTCTATGGGCACCCATGGTTTTACAAAACCATGGGCACATGTGTACGGTTAAGATTAAAGCACGTTATTCGACGAACGATCTTAATGGTTCCATGAAATCTATAAATACCCCTCCATTCTCATTTGCAAAACCCACATTTGAATCTGATTTTGGCCCTCTAAGTTGGAGTTCATACTTCATACATGAGGGTAAATCGGATCAAATCTTGCGGGGACCTTCTGTAAGTATTCTTTCATGCTTTTCTTTTAGCGTTAAAGTCAAACTGCGTTTGACTTTCTGCATTGACCAGTTTATGGTCAATGCGAAGTTCGTGTGAACTTCATAACGTGAGCATAATCACGATGGTTATAGTCTCTAGTGACTTTACCTACTAATTACCACGTTATCTAGGCTCAGTGACGAGTCGTAGTTTCGGCCAAAATGCGTTTTCTCGCGTATTTCGTAACCAAACTACTCTAGGGTATTAAAACCGTTTGTTTTAATACCAAACATGTTTTCTAACTTTACTAAACATGTTCTAGCATGTTTAGCTCGTCGCTTTTAGATTTGTGCTTATTTAGGGTCGTAAAGGTAAGCGATCTAATCAATCGCTTATACTTTCAAACCCGACCCATTTGGTCAATCTTTCGGATCCTACCAAACACATTAGGTGACCTTATTGTATAGGGTATAACCTTTCGAGGTTATACCTTATGGTCACGTCGTTTAAATAGTTGTATGATAAGTAGTTCTTATGCCTTAAGAAAATTACCAAAATACCCTTTTGCGCCAAAATTAATTTTAAGCCTATGTAACATAATTTTTGACATCTAAACTGATTTAGCAACAATATTAAGCATGTTAAGGCATATCTTGCTTGTCATAGGACTAGTTAGGCATTCCAAACGCGTTTTACGTGAACGACGCGTTAAAGTAGCGTAAGCTACCTAAACGGGTCGTAATGGGTCGAAAGCACTTAGGTTAGGTTTCATTTTAGTATGTGGGCTTTGTTTAACCATATCATATGAGTTCCAATACTCATTTGGTTTACGGAACCTCATACTATCCAATCTCCCGATTTAGATCCGGCTATTTATGTAGTTATCTATATAGGGTGCCGTTTGATTCCATGATCCCTCTAGCTCTGCTTGGTTGTTGTTCAAGACTTCTAAGCACCCTCAAGTGAGTATATAGTCCCCCCTTTTACTGTTTTTCAAATGTTTTGGGGTGAAACACATGTGCCTACTTGTTACTTTCATGCTTTTCATGTTTTCATATCATATACTTGCTATGTTCATTAGTACACTATTAGTACATGATTTCATGACATTTTCATGCTATGTACGTTCATCATACTTAGTACATTCTCATTTCATCACATGCTTACATTTTGGGTATGACATTTGTTTGTCTAAATGGGACAATATACATTCATTAACATTGATCACGCCGCTCGTTAGTAGGTAGTGGTACCATAGGAATTGACAACTCCCGTTCCTGACATCCTAGGTATGTTTGGATGGAAGGAATGACCGAATTCGATTTAAACATAAAAACGATAGACCTTTAATTTGTTTAAAGGTTTATCACCACAGTCACAAGGCTTGGATGTATGCATTTTCAGAATACCGCATAAATGTTCGTATTCAGTATAGCATGCATTTCCACAAAACATAACATTGATTTAAACCATGTTTTACTTCAATACATTGTTTTGTGCATTTTTACCTATGGTTTAGTTGATACATATATCACTTGCCATACATGACATTTTGTTTACACATTACATGATTGACATTTGACATAGACATTTTGATATTGACATATACATTTCATAAACATTTTGACATGGTTTTCACAAAGACATTTGACAATTGATTTAGACATGGGCAATTTACATTGGTGGTTTGTTTGGGTAAGTGATTTGAGTAACGAGACGTGTGTAATGTGATATAAGCATGGTGGACACGCCGCTGGTACTTCATATATATAAGTGCTTGTATTATATTACATGTCGTAGCGTTATTTAAATCATTCAATTTGGACTTAAACATTTTATACAAATAACATATTTTTTACAAGACATTGTTTTACAAAACAGTTTGTTTTAAACAAACTCATTTTACTTGGTTATTCATCAAACCTTACATTATTTTTTTTAAATATACATATCTATCATCGCTTTTCAAACGTTTTATAAAACAAAACATTTTACAAGGATCATGACTGACTTTTGTTAAACAACTTTTTCTAAACTTATAAGTCATGAATCCTAAATCAATAAAACCTATGTACTCGCCGACATTTTTATGCTGACATACCTATTTTCACATGTGTTTCAGGAAATGATGCATAGGATTGATCAAAATACACATAGGCGGACTTGGGCCTTAGTGACGATAAAAGATGCAAGACTAGTTAATTTTGTTATTCTTCTTTGTTTGTTAAGACATTGTAACTCATTTAATCAATAAAACAAAATTTCAATTTTCCATGTGTTATGAAACAATGATTCTGTTACAACACTCCCCGACGATTCCGCCACGTTTTGTTGTTTTACGTGGTCGGGGTGTGACAGAAAAGTTGGTATCAGAGCTCATGGTTATAGGGAATTAGGTTATTAGTAATGATTTGACCTAGTCTATAACCTTCCTAGGACCCTAACGCGAGTTTACTTGCGTTTAGTTATAAAACACTACTGTCACCTATCCTTAGGCGACAACCACAACAAGAACATAAATTTCAAAATCGCTTTGAAAACTAATCATCTGTTCTAGGATGATTTATTATATGGTTTTGAACCCTTCCAGTTTGATTGTTGGCCTAGTGCCTTCTAAGTTTTCAAAATCCCATCAAGGTTTTGGGTTCGAAATAATGTGAACACGTGCAAACCGGAATAGTGAATGCCTGTACTCTGAGTTTTCTGTCTAAGGCTAGAGTGTTCGTACAAATCCACAGTATCGGACCAGTCACTCTTACCTGGGAACTCTTGGGGTGAGTGTTCACTTATAGGGAAGCATGTCTTCAGCGATACATTATTATGATCCGCTTGCCTTGATTTGTCACCATCTCATTTGTTTGCCTTAGGTAACAAACAAATGATCGCAATTCGTATGCATTGCCTTTCTGTTTTGTTTATCCGATAACATTTCATTTGTTGCTTCCTATGTCTTTCATTTTCTTCTAGAATGTCTCTTCCTCTCAACAACGGTCAAATGTCCGAGCAAACAGCCAAATTTGCCCAGCAAATAGGCGAAGTGATTCTGAAGTCTGTGGATCTAGGCATTGCCATGTCTCGTCTCAAAAATGGAGCCACTCATGAGTCACCGAAGGAAGCAGAAGTCAGGCCTGCACCAAAATCAAGAAAGCGTAAGAAACCCGCAGCAGCGCCACCAGCTAGGAAGCCGTACTTGGGAGCTGCCCCATGGTGCAAGCGATGCAACCGTCATCATTTAAACCTCATACCCTGCTCCAAATGTACCTACTGTGGACGGTTGGGACATTTGATTAACATATGCCGCTTTGCTATCCAAAACAAAGCTGCTATAAACCTTGCTGCTACCCAACTCCAAGCCAACCCTACTCAAGCTCGTTTCCTGTCTGGTACTTGCTACAACTGTGGTGAGACGAGCCATTTCAGGAACAAATGCCCGAAGATTTTCAATGCAAATCCAACCCTTGGATGAGCATTTGGCTGAGCAAAAGATGTTGATGTCTTATGCCTTTGTTTCTTTTGGTCTCTTGTATTGTGAAACAATCTGTTTTATTCATAAATAAAATTCGTTGTTCGGAATTCTGATGTACAAGTGTAGTTACATGTGTGTATGGCATTTCCCTATGATACCTACATCAAAGAACTATGTTCTTTACAAACTACTCTTGTGATTCTCCCTTTCAAGTGATCGCTCATGATTTCATCGAAATTTTAAGTACTCGTTTCATTCTAGGAGACGAAGTACAAGAAATAAAGTGACATTATGAGTCATCTTACTTTTGCATATTTGTGCCTTTGAATCCCTGGTTAGATAACTAAGGGTGTTTTCAAATCTCATACCCATTACGTTCTGATTTTTTTTCAACATGCATAACATAAGTTTTCAAAACAACCTTCATGATTTCAAAAACATTTTATATATAGTTCAAAAACGTTTTTAATATAGTGTATTTACTTAACATATCATATGCATGATTTCAAAAACATTACCTATATTTTCAAAAACAACCTTCATAATTTCAAAATGTTATTAATACAGTATAACTACTTATATCAAATGCATGATTTCAAAAGCATCATTCATGTTTTCAAAAACCTTATACATAATTTCAAAAATTTCACCTAGCATGATTTTAATACACCTACTTTATGATTTCAAAAGTATTATACATAAGATTTCAAAAACATTGGACACATTTTTTTAAGAACCCCATGCATAGTTTTCAAAAAAAAAAAAAAACATTTTTTTCCCATGCATTGGCTTAACCTTCAAATTCCGCTCAATATGTCGCCTTGGCATATCTAGCATCACAACTTCTTCAGCATTTTTACTTCATGTTTTGACTTAAGCACATCCAGTGCAAGGTTTCAAAACACCTTCAATTTCTAAAATCCATATGGGATCTTCTTATCTTCACAATTAGACCCTCGTGGATGATTATCATTCAAATCTGTTAGGATCTGAGGCTCTCATGATTGTGTTGGTTTGCATAAAATGAACATTCAGAACATATGAAAATGGATGAGTGTGCAGCGGAATTAAGATGAAAACAAACTTTGCATACAATCAAACGAGAGTAATACTTTGATCAAACAACTTTACACAATGAACCGAAAGATTGAATTTATTTCAACAACGATTACAATGATTGATGAATGAATGCAAACTCCTTCCCAGCCAGACAGTTGTTTGTTCGTGCAAAGAAGACGATGATGCAAAAGAGTCAATATAACAGTACAAAGTACTGAACTATTTATAGGCACTTGCAAACTACTAAGCATCTTAGCTGACGTCACCATGAAAGTGACATCTAACCTCCTAACAAACTCTAACCTCTGATCTATACAGACACTGCTTGTGTGAACTACTGCTAATACATTATATTACAAAACAGACTTTAGATCAGCTGCTGCAACCTTCCACTGTTGTGAACCCAGCAGCACTTGTCCGGAATAGCAGTGCTTGACTCAAAACAGTAGATTGAATCAGCCGGGCTTTAGTCTTTCATCAGGTCTTTACTTGAGCAGCAGTTGTAGGTCAGCAGTTAGTAAGATCAGCAGATAGGAGGTCATCAGATGTTGGAATCACTTTCAAGGGGAGAGACTTGTATGTAAACATCTGCTTATTCTGGATTCACTGCTCTGGTCCAGTTTTGGCTTTAATTATCTGTTCCTCTGATAGGGTTCAATCCCAACAATCTTCCCCTGGAACAGATAATGCCAAAACTCTTCATTATTGTGGACATTTTATTGCCTCATTAACAGCTCCCTTATCTGACCTTTAAATTGTAATTCAAAGTCAAGGGCATCTGTGTCTTCATCATCCCTGCTGAGTGGAAGATCAAGGAGATCCTGCAAATCTTCAAGACTCAGGCCAAGAGCTTGTTCCCTTGATATTTTCTCCACTTCTCCACCAGACCTGAGCAAAGTCAATACACATGTCTGTTTGTCAGTTTCCCACTTTTGTATTTTTGAGCCTGGTGGGTTTCTTGGGAGATGTTTATTTGCAGGGGTATTTGGTGAGCCTGGCCTATTCATCACTGGCTGAGCAGTGTTAGCAGAGTTTTCCAGTTCAGATTCTTCTTTTAACTTTCTCAACAAGCCTTCTTTCACAATGGCATTTCCAGTAAGAATCTCTTGAAATATTTCAGCACCTAACTGGCTTTGTCTCCTTCTTTTGTAGAAGGCAGTACCAGTTGGAGCAGTGGCTTTTTGAAACCTCTGCTTCAGGATAGTCAGGTTTTTGAGGAACTTTTGGATCTTTCTTCCTTAATTCCTCCAACCTTTTGTAGGTTGTCCTGACCACATCTTCTTTCCATCTTGCAATTTGTCTTTTGTTTCCAAATTCAGCAGCCACCAGTTCTTCTTTCATTCTTTTCAGTTCTACCTGCTTGTCAGGTACAGTCTTACTAAACTTTGCCCAGTCAGGAGGAGTGTGAATGACTTTTCTTTTTATCATGTCTTGAATTCTTGCTGCTTCATTTTCAAGTTCAGGAACAGTCCACTCTTTGTACATGTATCTCTCTCCTTTATACTTCTTGTGAACCATAATGCTTTCAATGTAGTCTTTTTTCAAAGTTTCAGCTGCTCTTTCTGAAATTTGTTGACTGACATTCTTTGCAAAACATTCTAGGGAACTGACTTGTGTGAGCAGATATTGATAGTTTCTAGAAATTTCTTTGTCAGATTTCCCTTGTGTGTTTCTTTTTCCGATATCCTCTGCTTGCTTGGCTTTGATCTTCAAATATTCATCAACATTTTTAGGCCAGGGATATCCTTTTATTGATGGCAAACTCCTTTTGGCAGGGTCATCCTCATAGTAGAAAGATTTTATTTCTTCTCTAACAGCTTCTAGTTCAAGAGGAAATTGGACACCTGCAGGAGGTAAGGGCATGTGCATTTGAACTGAAGAGAGAGGAACTGGTTTTGGTATTGTGACAAGAGCTAAAGATTTTGAAAATGTTTGGGATGGTGAAATGTCATCATCTTTAAGAATTAGCCTTCTCTTCTTTATTTGAGGAGAGGCTGATGATGTTTTGGATGGAACAGTGGATATAGTGGCAGTGGTTTGTGATAGACTAACAGTTGTTGAAACAACTGGTGTTCCAACCACTGTTGTCTTTACAGCAGATGTTGTAACAACTGATGTCTTCTGCCTTTTGGCAGGAGGTGATTTTGTTTTTGGTGGTGATGGTGGTAAGGCAGTGGATGTAGTGTGTGTTGAAGTGGTGTGTGTTGAAGTGAGAGCAGACGTTGAAACCACTGAAGTACCAACAGTAGTGGATACAACAAGAGTTACAACAACTGTTTTAGGTGGTGGTTTTGGAGCAGACTTTGAACGTCTGGTTGGAATGGATTTGGGTAGCCTTACTCTTCTTGTAGGCTTCTTCTTTTCATCAATAAGATTTTTATCATCTTTTGACCCTGAAGTACCCTGATTCGGATAATCCACCCTGGCTTTCTTTTTGGCCTCTCTATCCCTTTTTACACATGCAACTGCTTCTGCTAGTGCATTTGTAGTCGCATCAATTTTCTTGCTTCCATCTGGCAAAGGAATCTTTTTTGGTCATGTTTGAATTTTTTGGTGCAAGGTAGAGACCATCTTCTATTCCCTTCTTTTTCCACTCCTGAATTTTCTCCCCCTTTTTGGCATTATCTTCGGGAAGTTGATCAATGAAAAGAACTGTTGGAGGAGCAATGCCAGTGGTGTGCAGGATCTGAGTTTTGAGAGCCTTTAGATCAGCCTGAGTGTTCTTGAACCTTGACTCCATTGCATTACTCAGCTGTTGAACATGTTTTTCATGTTGCTGATCTGCTATTTGTGCTTGATGGTGGAGAAAAGGTTGAAATAGATTCCAGAGCTCATTTGTAGCAGGTGCCTAGTGTAGAGCAGATGCTTGAGGTGGAACAGCAGTGGATTGTTCCTTTTGTACTTGTAACAACTGTTGTAGCATATCTTTGAGTTCTGCAACAGAGTTATCAAGTTTTTCAACACGATTCGTCAATTTCTGGTACTTTAAACCATCACCCAAGTTAATGGGATCATCTGATTTCCCATTAACAGTGGTTTTATCAGTGGTAGAGGTAGGGAGTTTACTCCAAACATCAACCATTGATGCCCCTTTTTCTTGGTAATGGGGTCTTCTCCCTTCAACACTTGACAACCTTTTGATGTTTCCAGTAGGATAAATAAATCCACTGGTGGTTGGCAGAGGTGCTATAGAAGGAATTGCCTCCAAGGAAGTCGTATTGATGTAACCTCTGTCCAACTGTAAACCAGTGGGTTCAACAGTTGTAGTGGCTGCTTCACTTGGATTACCACAAAGTGTTACTTGTAACTCAATGGGTGTAACCTCCTCAGGTTGTGTTGGTGGGTTAGCAAGGAATGATACAACATGCTCAGTCATTTGTCGAGGCATATTCTCATTAACAAGTGATTGAGAAGGACTGGGTAATGCCTGGTTCAAATCGATTGCATCCAACAAAAGTTGTGTTTTTGGTGGAATTGTGGATGTGATGGTGGTGGTGGTTTTTGTGCTGTAGATGGTGGTGGTGGTTTTTGTGCTGTAGATGGTGGTGAAACAATGGTTGTGGTGGTGAGTGATAGAGTGGTGTATGTTGGAGGTGTGTGTGTTGATGACATGGCAACTGCTTGGCTACTGACATCAGTTTTTGTAACTACTGATGTATCAGCTGTTTGAGTTGAAGTTTTTGAGGTTTTGGGTTCCACTGGTTCAATGTACAGTACATCTTCTATACCTTTCTTTCTCAACTTAATTTTCTCCCCCTTTTTGGCATTATCTGCTAGGGGTGTATCCATGAAGAAGATGGTAGATGGAAATTTTTCACTTTGAGCAGTCTTTTGTATGCTAGCCTTTATCGCTTTGATATCTGCTTGAGTGTCTTTAAACCTTGATTCCACCATGTTGGTTAGCATTTGTACTTGAATAGCATGCTTTTGAGCAGCCATTTGTTGCTGTTTTTCAAGCATGGGTTGAAAGATATTTGTACCAACTGCTGTGAGGAAGTAGCAGCAGTGGTTTCTTGTGATATTTGTGTTGTCACAGGCAGTAGCTCTGGTATCTCATCCTCCAGAGTTTCCGTTTTGATTGGTTTAGAGGGTTTTTGAGTTTTCTTTTTGTTTGGCTTTTTGGGTTTTGTAGGTGTGGGTTTCAAAACAGTTGGTCTGCTGCTTTGATCACCTAGAGCAGTAGGCTCAGCAGCAGATACCTGAGGAGCAGTGGTAGCTGCTAAACTTTGCTCAGGCACCTCTGCTTGTGTTTTGCAAGGTGCTAACATTCGTGAAAAAGTTTCAGATGTTAGGCTGTTTATTTCAGTGATCTCACCTTGATTTATTATAGCTAAATCATCCTTACTGAATTTCTTTGCAAAATAGTAACTTAAGAACCTTGGAAATAGTAAGAATGATTTTGTGTCAACATTATTAACCAAATCCTTAAAGATTTCCCAAGAATAGTTAAAATTTTCTTCTTGAAGAATTGCATATCCCAGATTTTGAATCTTTAAAGGGATCTCATTAAAAGAAGTGGTTTTGTTTGAAACACATAGTAGGAGGGTATGAAATAAAAATCTGGTTGCAGAAGGAAAATACCCTTTTTGTAAGGTTAGTATCATCATCATTGTGGCTTCATACCCTCTTTCAATGAAGTCAGTTTGCAACTCATGTTTAGTGAAAGAAGTTTTACCTGCCTGGTCATTGAGTTGAAAGACTTCGGAGATGGATTGTGGCGTGATTTTGACAGCTTTACCCTTTATAGAAGAGTGAATGGTGATTGCAATGTCTCCTTGTTTTTCAAGGGTTGCATTTTTCCAAAACTCCCTTTAGGTCGCCAAATAGATTGGTGCATCGACAGTGAGCAAAGTTTTGTACTTAGATCTAGCCATGATGTTGATGATGGAATCGAAAACATCGGTGGTTCCTGGTTTTGTTAGAAGACCCAGGAGATTGTGAGAGGATTTGTATGGAATTTCAGTGGAGATTGCCTTTTGAGAGGCTGTTTTCAATGATGATTTGGATGAGGGTTTTGCAGAAGGCTTCGATTTCGTCATTTTTTAAACGAATGATCGAAGAAATTTGTGAGAGATGAGAAGAAAAACTGCTTTGAGAAGAGAATTTTTAAGAATTCAATTCGACAGTAAAACCCTGTTTTGGTGGTGAGTGGGGGATTTTATTGGAAAGAAGGTGAATGCTGACGTGACAGCCGTTACAAAAGGTCTGATTGCTATGTACTGCCCACGTGACAACCCCTGGTGAAAGTGAAGGACAGTACTTTGATGAAAGAAACTGATGAAGGCAGTGGTAAGGAAGCAGTGGATGATTTTCACTATCAGTTAATAGCATATCAGTGGATAAGACACTACTTTTGAACAACAGAGGTTATCAAGGAATGAGAGAACAGGAGTTGCCTTTCAGCAGTGGACAGACTTTTGAAGTAGAGCAGACTTTTGAACAATCAGTGGTTATGGCAGACTTTTAAGGATTTTAATGAAAATTTCATTTTTAGCTATTTTTAAGGATGAATTTTTGATTTTCTGAAAACATTTTGTTGCTTTTATTCATAAAAAAACAAGATGTTGCTTGTTATTCCATGTTCAGCATCCCAATCCTAGAGACCAAGCTTTCAAAAGTGGCTGTATCAAGTGCTTTTGTGACCACATCTGCCAGCTGGTCTTTAGTGGGGACATGATGTAGAGCAATCAAACCTTTTTCATAGCAATCCCTCACAAAGTGATGTCTGATGTCGATGTGTTTTGTGGTAGAGTGGGAAACTGGATTTTTGATGATATTTTCTGCTGCCTGGCTGTCCAACATGAGTAGTGTTTTTAAGGCAGTGATACCAAAATCCAGTAACTGATTTTGAAGCCACAGGAGTTGGGCTGTACAGCTTGCAGCAGCAATGTATTCAGCCTCAGCAGTGGATGTTGAAACTGCTGCTTGCTTTTTGCTTTGCCAAGAAACTAAGCAATCACCTAGAAACTGGCACCCTCCTGAAGTAGACTTCCTTGTGGTGTGACATCCAGCAAATTCACTGTCTGAAAAACCTGAAAGCTTGATATTCCCATTAGCTGGATACCAGATACCAAGTGTGGGAGCACCTTTTATGTATCTGAGGATCCTTTTTACAGCAATGAGATTTGATTTTCTGGGAGCTGATTGACTTCTTGCACAGACACGTGTTGCAAACATGATGTCTGGTCTAGATGCAGTTAGGTACAATAAAGACCCAATCATGCTTCTATAGAGTGTTTGGTCAATCAGCTCATCCTTTTCATTAGACATGACCAGCTTATTTGTTGCCATGGGTGTGCTGCATGGTATACAATCATTCATATCAAATTTGGTTAAAAGTTCTTTAGCATATTTGCTTTGATGAATGAAAGTTCCATTTTGCAATTGCTGTACTTGGAGACCAAGAAAGCATTGCAGCTCACCCATTGCACTCATTTCAAACTCAGCTGTCATGAGTTCTCTAAACTCTTCACACATTTTGGTACATGTGCTTCCAAAAATAATGTCATCCACATAAATTTGGACAATCATTAAATCCTTCCCTCTCCATTTAAGAAACGGTGTTTTATCAATGGTACCTCTTTTGAAACCATTTGAGAGTAGGAAGTTGGAAAGAGTTTCATACCAGGCCCTTGGTGCTTGTTTCAGGCCATACAAGGCTTTGTTTAGCCTGTAGACATGATCAGGATAAAATGGATCCTCAAAGCCTGGAGGTTGACATACATACACCTCTTCATGCAATGTACCATAGAGGAAAGCACTTTTGATATCCATCTGAAACACCTTCATGTTGTGGTTGACAGCAAAGGCCAGGAACAGTCTAATGGCTTCCAATCTTGCAACAGGGGCGAATGTTTCATCATAATCAATCCCCTCTTCATGTCTGTAACCTTGGACCACAAGCCTGGCTTTATTCTTGACAACAATGCCCCGTTCATCTGTTTTGTTCTTGAAGACCCACTTTGTGCCAATGGGACTAACCTCTTCTGGCAGTGGTACAAGCTCCCATACTTGTTGTCTTTTGAACTGTTGGAGCTCCTCTTGCATGGCTTCTACACAACTGTTGTCTTTTAGTGCCTCTTGGTACTTGACTGGCTGATGGAGTGATAGAAAACCAGCAAAAAGACAAATGTTTTGGGTTTGGCTTCTTGTGAGCACCCATTCATTGATGTTGCCAATGATTTGATTAGGTTTCTTAATTGGATTCCTTGTGTACCTTAATTTGAACATTTCGGTTTCTTACAATCAAAATCGAATTTTCTCTTTAAGATCTTTCTATCCTCATAGTTAGATTCTTAATAATGTTTAAAGTACCAAATGAAATCCACGGAATGGATTCCTAGTGTTCTTTAAATGCTTGTGCGCAAGTTAACAAAATGATGACAAATTTAAAATAAACAATTATGTGATTATGTGTTTATGCATTTTGTGTTTTCTTTTATGCATTTTTGTGTTTTTGAATACTCTGGATATTCGTTATCCAAATCCTTGTAGAGCCCTGCATATCTTCATATGAGGGATTCGTAGTAGGATGTTCAAAAAGGTAGTACCTTAAATCCTTATTGGGCTTCTACGTGACAGTCAAGATCCTTGGATTATATAGTACCATTCCATGATTCAAAAGAGACCCTTTAAGTGGTCTAGTCAAAAGATTGATTCAAAATCTGGTTAAGAATGACATATGGTGATATAGTGAACAGACTCCTTGGTAGTCTATTTAAATCATTCATTGATTTAATTAAAAGACCCTATGGTGGTTTAAGCAGAATCATCACCGGCTCGTTCATTGTTTCCTTCCCCTACACATTATAAGATGCACTACGTGACTATGCAAGGAATTACGTAATTATGGATGCATACATAATTACGAAGTTCAGTGCATGGAAACCATAGTAAGACTTATTATGTGTAAGAACCAATAGTGGCAACCGTAACAAAATGTGAACAATGTAATAGAGGTACGGTGGACGCACCAATAACACTTTATATACTTGTATATAAGTGTCCCTCCCACATTGTAAGCATGATGTTATTTAAAGTTACTAGAAGTTCAGAACTCCAACCCGTGTTGTTTGATCTTTTCAATGTCATGTTTCAAACTCTCACAAGTTTCCTCTAAATAAATTTCGGGACGAAATTTCCTGAAGTAGGGGAGACTGTGACACCTGTGTCACTTCAGCCATCAAACAAATACCAAATCAATGAAATATTGTATTTCATACATGGGATTGGTATAAACATGTGTATCATTTGCACATATAGACTCTTGTTCGATTTCGGGCTTTAAATCGCTTTCTGGAAGGTTATACGCGCACTGATGCGTAAATATAACCAGTTTAATGCAACAAACACTCCGGAATAGTGACATAGGCTTAACATACCTTAAGTAACCTTTACATAACTTAGAAATAAGTTTTGGAAGGTTTGGTGTGCCGAAATCAAGTTTATTCTCTTACAGGGACTAAATTCGACAAACTGCGAAAGTATGTCGATTCGTACTGTAACGAACATTCCGAAACTTGATCATAATTTAAACATACCCTAAATATCCTTTACATAGCTTAAAAATAGGCTTTGAGGGGTTCAGTGTGCTAAAATAAACTTATTTGATCAATAGAGACTAAAAGCGTCAAAAGTGCATAAGTTCGCATTTTCGCACATATCTTACGTCCTGAATATATCCGGACATCCAAAAATTTATGTAATCATTAAAATATTTTATTTTAGTGATTGGCATGATAAAATTCCATTCGTCGCGTAATTTGGATCGTTTTTGTGTTCATTACGATTTCCGTCGTAATTAACCAAACAACAAAACCGTACGACCAAACGAACCGACATCCGAGATGTTTTTGAGCATATTTTAAGTTCCCTATACTTTAAGTTTATTTTAGAGCCTTGAAATGGGGTTAACGGGGCTTAAAAGTGCAAAACAAATCAAGTTTTACAAGTGCAGGGACCATTTTTGAAATTTCTGGCAGATACATTGAACTTGGCCCACTTTTGAGATTTGATGGTTTTAACCCATGGTTTTGCAATACCATGGGCTAATATTCAATTGTTTTTATTATACCATGGGCACATGTGTACGGTTAAGATTAAAGCACGTTATTCGACGAACGATCTTAACGGTTCCATGAAATCTATAAATACCCCTCCATTCTCATTTGCAAAACCCACATTTGAATCTGATTTTGGCCCTCTAAGTTGGAGTTCATACTTCATACCTGAGGGTAAATCGGATCAAATCTTGCGGGGACCTTCTGTAAGTATTCTTTCGTGCTTTTCTTTAAGCGTTAAAGTCAAACTGCGTTTGACTTTCTGCATTGACCAGTTTATGGTCAATGCGAAGTTCGTGTGAACTTCATAACATTTTCAAACGTTTTTCAAACGTTTTGGGGTGAAACACATGTGCCTACTTGTTACTTTCATGTTTTTCATGTTTTCATATCATATACTTGCTATGTTCATTAGTACACTATTAGTACATGATTTCATGACATTTTCATGCTATGTACATTCATCAAACTTAGTACATTCTCATTTCATCACATGCTTACATTTTGGGTATGACATTTGGTTTGTCTAAATGGGACAATATACATTCATTAACATTGATCACGCCGCTCGTTAGTAGGTAGTGGTACCATAGGAATTGACACCTACCGTTCCTGACATCCTAGGTATGTTTGGATGGAAGGAATGACCGAATTCGATTTAAACATAAAACCGATAGACCTTTAATTTGTTTAAAGGTTTATCACCACAGTCACAAGGCTTGGATGTATGCATTTTCAGAATACCGCATAAATGTTCGTATTCAGTATAGCATGCATTTCCACAAAACATAACATTGATTTAAACCATGTTTTACTTCAATACAATGTTTTGTGCATTTTTACCTATGGTTTAGTTGATACATATATCACTTGCCATACATGACATTTTGTTTACACATTACATGATTGACATTTGACATAGACATTTTGATATTGACATATACATTTCATAAACATTTTGACATAAACATTTTGACATGGTTTTCACAAAGACATTTGACAATTGATTTAGACATGGGCAATTTACATTGGTGGTTTGTTTGGGTAAGTGATTTGAGTAACGAGACGTGTGTAATGTGATATAAGCATGGTGGACACGCCGCTGGTACTTCATATATATAAGTGCTTGTATTATATTACATGTCGTAGCGTTATTTAAATCATTCAATTTGGACTTAAACATTTTATACAAATAACATATTTTTCACAAGACATTGTTTTACAAAACAGTTTGTTTTAAACAAACTCATTTTACTTGGTTATTCATTTAACCTTACATTATTTTTTTAAATATACATATCTATCATCGCTTTTCAAACATTTTATAAAACAAAACATTTTACAAGGATCATGACTGAATTTTGTTAAACAACTTTTTCTAAACTTATAAGTCATGAATCCTAAATCAATAAAACCTATGTACTCGCCGGCATTTTTATGCTGACGTACCTATTTTCACATGTGTTTCAGGAAATGATGCATAGGATTGATCAAAATACACATAGGCGGACTTGGGCCTTAGTGACGATAAAAGATGCAAGACTAGTTAATTTTGTTATTCTTCTTTGTTTGTTAAGACATTGTAACTCATTTAATCAATAAAACAAAATTTCAATTTTCCATGTGTTATGAAACAATGATTCTGTTACAACACTCCCCGACGATTCCGCCACGTTTTGTTGTTTTACGTGGTCGGGGTGTGACAGATTTCCACGATTACTAGTCGAAGTGACGAGTCAAAGTTTCGGTCAAAATGCACGTTTATGTGCATTTTACGACGGAGCTATTTTTGGGTATCAAAACACTTTGTTTTGATACCAAATTAGTTTTTCAACTAAGTTAAACATGTCTGTGACAGATTTCCACGATTACTAGTCGAAGTGACGAGTCAAAGTTTCGGTCAAAATGCACGTTTATGTGCATTTTACGACGGAACTATTTTTTTGTATCAAAACACTTTGTTTTGATACCAAATTCGTTTTTCAACTAAGTTAAACTTGTTTTGACATGTTTAACTCGTCACTTCTATTTTAGTGCTTATTTAGGGTCGTAAGTCGAGCGTTTTGACCACCGCTTTGACTTTCGAATCCGACCCGTTTGGTCGATCTTAGGATCCAACCAAACACATATTTGTGACCATAGTTGCATAGGGAATAACGTCATGAGGTTATACCTTATTGTAACGCCCGTCTCGATTTATTAATATTTTAATAATAAGATACACATTTTTATGCTAAAATGTGACTTTACAAAAACTTGTTATACCAACATTCCCAAATGTTTACAACATTTCAAAAACAATTTTATAAGTGTTTACATAATTCACTTATAACAACATAAATCAAGATTTGACGCGGAAGCTTCATTTAACATGTGCTCGGTTCTTGCTCGCCGCTTGATCTTCATCCGGATTAGGTCCATCTTCACCTACGGTCAAAACCATGTAAATAATTAGTTTTAACACTTTAATAATCGAATGTAAACAAGTTCCGAGCTTAAACGTAACAAAACAAGAAAAATCCACACTGTTGGGCGGTGGCGCTACGCCACGGTGGTGCTTGCGTGACGCCACCACCCATCGCGTCGCGCAACGGGTTTCATGCCTGGTCGTGGCGCTACGCCATGGTCTTGTTTCGACAGACTGTTGATTGCTGGTGCTGCATATTCCCAGCATAACCCGATTTCACGGAAACGAGCATAACTCTCTCGTTTTTAATCCGTTTTACCCGATTCTTTTTCCTACGCGTCCGTAATTTAATTCTCCATCTTATGGAGTTAAAATCCAACATCCGGCATAACAAAATTTCAGACCTTTAAGTCTTCGACTTAATACCTTTTTACAAAGTTTTGACCCGTTCATGCGTTTATCAAACAAACATGTTTGTTTGATCCCAAATTCACATGAATCTTATAATTTCAATGTTGTCTATCATATTAGGTTCAATTCACGAGTTTATTTATATTCTTAAACCCGTTTGTATTTAAATGCTTATTTTGACCCGTTAAGGGTATTTAAGCGCTTTTCCGCATAGTTGATACTCGTTTATTTCTAGCATCATATTTTCGCAATATTTATCAAATGATCTTCCACCACAACTATTTGTGTGGAGGATTTAATGTGGGGATATATTTATTTCGAGTCTTACTCCTCGGATTATCATTTTACGGCAAAGACTCATATAGGGTCATTTGACCAAAGAATTACCTCTTTCGCTTTTTGTACTTATTCTAAGTATCTATTTGCTTGTAACACTCATCTCCAAACAACCTTTAAGGGTCGTTAGCTCGATTTAGCTTACAAGGGCGTTTTGGTCAATTTTAGTCCTTCTTATACGACGGGTGACTTTTAAATACTTGTTTGACTTAAAATCCGACCCTTTTAACTATGATTTTGTTTAGAAACCATTATGTTTCTAAAACACCATGTTTATGAATCAAATTATTCGATTTACCTAAAAGATAACCGAATATTCATTTTGACCTTGTCTAACACTTATAGAATCTCGAGTTCTAAACAATGAGCTGGATCATTATACATACCTTACTCGGTTCATTATATTGACCAGTTTTAATACCTTGCTTTAATACTCGCTACTTAATAGCGATACAAGTTATCCTTCCGTATTTACTCCTGTGAACACACAACTCGACAATATTCATTAGTCGATATTCCCAAATGGTGATATTTTCACCATTCGACCCGTTTGGTCTAAGTGACCGTTTATCTTTGCGAGATGTTATTTAGTACCATCTCGTCTACAAGACTCGCTTCGTTTTATACCGTATAGTATTTTTACTTATAAATCATTTAATTATTCTTTTGACCCATTATAACTTGCGCTATAAAGTGTCTTTCACGGGTAACGGTTATTATCAACAAGTGACCAAAATACTGTTTTACCCTTATTATTTGCAATGGTTTACCTTATAAGGTAACCATTTAAAACTCATTACCATTTAGTCATTTCATGACCAATTAATCGTTTTAGCTCTTTTTAACCATTATACATGGTTTATTACCCTTGTCTTTTTTTCCGAACCGCACATGTCGTGTCAGAACATCATAATTCAAACACGACTTTCTATGATTCATAACCTATAAAACAAATAGGTATTAAATAAAAGGTGTAAGTTTTGACTTACCTCGCATCCTAAATGTGCTTTCCTTCATACGTGACTCATTTGACCTGCTTCCTTCCCAAGCTTCCATCTAGCTTGTCAAGCGTCAAAGTACTATCATAATCCGTAAGATGATTAGATTAGTCATCATTACTTATGACTATTTCATTTTACGGATTTCATGCCGAAACTACTATTCGACTTCATCATTGGTTAGTATAACAACCGTTAATTTTTGGTTGTTAATTACGCGAATAACAAACATTAAGACAATAATAAGTAATTGTTTTTGACGCAAACCAACTTAATTAGGCCTTTGGAGTGCCTAGGAATGTATATCCGGCTTTACAATATGTGAATGGTGAATTGAGGGGAAAACTGTTGAACGTTAAATGGTAACGAACTGACACCGGACGAAATACTGACAATGCCGACAAATACGAGTTTTATATGTGTATTTTATACACATGAATTTGGTTTTGCGAAATTATCTTGATTTCGAATGTCACAAAACACATACGTGAACGAAAAACGCGACTGCAGGAACACACCGACAACGAAATGGAAGCATCGGAACCGTGTATTACCTTCAAAACTGAATTTCGAGACGAAATTCTTTCAACAAGGGGAGAATGTGACAACCGACAAATCCAAACTAACATCCGTACAAACCTGAATCTCACACACATCGTGATCTTACGTTTTAGACTTAATTTTTATTAATTGGGTCTTCATATGCGTAGCAATTTTTTTTATTCGTGTCACATTTTGCATATGGTTATTTTTAGAAATTATCGGGTCACGCGTGAGTTAACCCGACACACACGAATGTTGATGATAATTTCGATAAATCCAATAATTTCATAAAATTATTAAACAGTTCCATTATGCATGGTTTTGAGACTGATGTACACATATATATGCTAGACACTTAAATGTGTGTAACTATACACTAGCTAATCCTTTCATAGCCATATGTGTCAACATATTTTAATGGAATTCTAGATCATGGAAACGTATGTATATAATTATACATATCTACATGTATATATACACAAACGACGCATATTCATGCATATATCGTTTTCTTGAATTCTAATTTTTATATCAACCTAGATTTTATGGTTTATTTTATTAGAATTATTTTTGGACCTCATGGATTCAATTTGGTTTTGAGATTTAAATAACTAGCATCCATTTATCATCTAAGTTTTATCAAAGATATGGTATATTATATTAAAAATATGTGTAATGAAGCATGAATTTTATGAACTTATCGGCCATACACTTTCAAAGAAGCAAACTATTTATTTTATATTATAGGTCATGCCTTGACTTACCAACCAAGATCAAAACGTATAGGTTTTCTAGAACATGCATCATTTAAGCTCACATGCTAAGATTTGATGGCATTTTGACAAGTCAAGACCTCATTGTCCTTTCCCTTTTTTTCGTTTGAGTGTTCACCAAATCACTCAACATCATAGTTAATTATTAAATGCTTTTACGTATTTGCACATGGAGCTCGATCACCAACTCAGAAAATTTTAATTCACACTTTCTTTATCTTACTCTATCCATTCGAGCATCCCACTCTTCTTTTCTTTTCCCTCTAATTACTAAATGAGAGAACCATACTTGGGATATCTCACCTCTTGTGGCCGAACCTCCTTCACCATACCACTATTTCCTTCTTTTGAATCCCAAGAATCAAGCACAAAGTTCAAGTTAAGTGATTGTTTTTTAATGATTCAAGTTCAGGTTTATGAGTTCAAGCTCAAGATTTCTCAGTTTTCAATTTCTACCTTCTCCTTCTTTGCATAAAGTGAGTGTTATGGGTCATTTTCTGAGTATACATATCCTGACTAATATCCCGCTTTTAATTGTTTATTTATGACCAGGATGCTGGACGAGGATATTGCTAACATTCTGGGCGATATCCTGAGGTTGAGTAGATTAAACACGTGCAGGTTAATGGCTGCAAACTACTAACGGTCATCAGGACTTCTTCTCCTTAAGACTCGGGCGAATTTGTTGTGAGGAAGCCGTTGAAGCCGAAAGACTTGGTCCTCAACGTTCGAGTGGGAATATTCGCTGGATCCCGGGAGTTTAGGATAGTTTGTTACATTATCTTTACTATAAATAGATGGGGGCGGATCAGTTTAAGGCACATAATTTTTTCACTAACACTCTCGTACACTTTCACTCTCTAGTTTACTGCAATCACCACACTTGTACCCAAATCATATTGTAACACTTAGTTGATCCGCACCACATCCTGCACTGTATCCTGATATTTAAAGCAATAGAAGAACAAGGCAGCTGCGATTGTCAGCTCCCGAGGTTTTATGCCGGCGATCTAGATTGATCAAGGGCTTTCCTTGTACATCTCGTGTCATTTACTTTACTTTTGCTCATTGTTTGATCATAGATACAGCTCGATATCCTGAGCCGTATCCTGAAACTGTTTTTTGCAAAGAACTTGATTAACACATTTTTGAACACATTCTCTTAGCACACTACCTCACTTAACTAATTTGATCACTTAATTGCTTCGGTAATTTTTGACCAAAACAATTTGGCGCCCACCGTGGGGCAAGTGGTGCTCTCTTTACTAAAAATTTTTGTGAAATCGCTAATCGGTTTTCTGTTTTCGAAACTTTTTGCCACGTTGCTTACAATGGCCTCGAGATCAAACATGAGTTCCTCCACTGTGTCTGCTACAACTTCTGCTACTACTGGTCCGGTGCTTCCACCACCTCCTCCAAGGATGCAATCTTCTTCGCAACCTCAGGACATTATCCCTACTCGGAATGTTCAGGGATCTGCTCTGATTTTGGCTTCTAATGATGAGATTCTAACCTTATTTGGGAGTGTGCAGGAACAAATGAGGCAGCAACAAGAAACAAACCAGATGCTGTTGAGGGAAATACAACTCCTGAAGTCTGGCTCGAGCAGATCTGCTAAGGATATCGTCACTCCACTACAGCCCAGAACTTTGAACTTTAGTTCAGCTGTGTATACTGAGGATAATAGGGGGAATATTGTGCCTAGCCTTCCTCAGAATCATACTCCTGAAATACCCTCCTCGGTTAGGATGTCAACTATGAGGAGCTCAGGATATGCTTCAGGATATGGGCAGAATCCTCCGACTGGTAACGTGTCTAATAATAATAATACTATGGCCACTAACAGTGTTGGATCTTTGTAGGATACAGCCGTAATGTTAGAATTATCCAGGGAGCTTCAAAAGCTAAAGGATATGATATCCAGTGTACCTGGGGTGGTTCAGCCAATTCCTGAAGTATCCCAGGATAGCCACAGGATATCTCGGTTCGTACGTCCTATATGTGATGCTGAAATCCCAAAAAGATTTCAGACTCCAAACATGAAGCTTTACGATGGAACCACGGATCCCGAAGAGCATATTGCCCAATATAGGGAAAGGATGGAGATCAACCCTATCCCTCTGGATCTTAAGGAAGCTTGCCTGTGCAAGGGTTTCGGTTCTACTCTGACAGGATCAGCCTTAAAATGGCTGTTAAATGTCCCTCCGCATTCGATTACATCATTTGCCCACTTAGTGAATTTATTTAATAGTCAATTTTCTTGCAGTCGGAGTTTTGAAAAACTAACCAGTGATCTTTACAGGATAACTCAGGGACCTCAGGAATCCTTGAGGGATTATGTGAACAAATTCAGTCGAGAATCCTTGGATATCCCACATCTTGATGTTGCAACAGCTGTGCAAGCTTTGAAGATGGGGTTGCAAAAGGACTCTCAGTTTTATCAGGATCTTGTAATGAATCCCTGCAGGAATCTCGACGAGGCTCGTAATAGGGCTCTAAGATATATTCGATTGGAGGATGACAAGAAAATGCAAGAAAGGATGAATGCATCCTCAACATACGAATCGACTAACAGGAAGTCAGAATCCTCATATAAGCCATATCTGTGACAACCCTCTCAAAACCAGGTATCCGTACGACTTAATTAATTATTAATTGTTGCCTAATTACTGTGCTTTACTGAGTTTGCTGATAAACTGCTACTTGATTGTTGGTACTTGTACATATCTGCATCATACTTTGATATTCCTGTCACTACACTACTTATTTACTGAACCTTAGTGACAAACATGATGCACAAAAGCACAGTAGCACTAAACGGATACACAGTGAACATGCTGGTATAGCCAGCATCAGGCAAACACTGCCTCTAAAGGCCTGAATGAGCCAGAATTATTTTACTACACCCATAGTGTGTGTAGGGATACAAGGGTTGTATGATTACGTCTCTAGGAATAAGATATAGAGATTTGGATGTGCCTAAAACATACTTTAAGCACGGAACACAGCACTTTTATCAACACACTAGCTTCTAGCTAATTAATAAAGTGCCAAAATATGAGGAATTATTCCCGACACTTTGCAGAATAAATTGTGTCGCTAAA